>NC_057813.1:536945972-536955735 GCF_018294505.1 Triticum aestivum | reverse complement strand
TCGCCGGCGAGAGGGTGCGGCGGGGCCGCGCCCCTGTTCCGACCCGGGTCGGGGGAACAGGGAAAGGAGGCGGCAGGGGGAGGCGGGCCGGTTTGGCCGGATGGGCCAGGTGGCCAGCTGGGCCAGTCGGCCCAGTGGGGGGGAAGGGTTTTCTCTTTTTTTTTCTGATTGTTTTTTTCCTTTTGTATTTTCTTTATTATTTCTTTTCTGTTTAAATTCATTTAAAAGTATTTAGGCATTTTATAAAAATGTGTTTACTTCACCATAATTACCGATGCAATATTTGGCAACCCCCGAACATTTTTTTTGACTTTTGAAAACTTTGGGTGTTTGTCGCTAATTCATTTTTTGAATTTGCAAGGGTTTTGAACTAACACTTGATTAGTAACAGCAACGTAGATGACATGGCATCATTAGGAGAGTTTTACTGTAGCATAATTATCCGGGCATTACAAATCTCCTCCACTACAAGAAATCTCGTCCCGAGATTTAGGAGGTAGAAGGAAAGAGTGCGGGGTATTCATCACGCAGACGATCCTCTCGTTCCCAGGTGGCTTCATCTTCAGAATGGTGTGACCACTGAACTTTGAGGAACTTGATCGCCTTCTAGCGTGTGCGGCATTCAGCTTGGTCGAGAATGCGGACCGGATGTTCTTTATAGGAGAGGTCCTGTTGTAATTCGAGCACTTCATGATCCACTGCTCGGATTGGGTCCTTGAAGCAGCGACGGAGCTGTGACACATGGAACACATCGTGAACCTGAGAAAGGTTCGATGGAAGCTCCAGTTGATATGCCACTTTTCCACGCCTTTCCAGAATAGTGAATGGGCTAATATAGCGAGGAGCTAGCTTGCCCTTGATCCCAAAGTGGTGAGCACCCTTCATTGGTGTAACTCGAAGATAGGCCTTTTCGCCAGGTAGATAGACCATGTCTTTATGATGATGGTCATACTGACTCTTCTGATGCGACTGAGCAGTCTTGAATTCTCGCGAATAATGCGGACTTGTTCTTCGGCATGTTAGATAATATCCGGACCGAAGAGTGGACGTTCCCCAGTTTCTGACCAGTTCAGAGGGGTTTGGCACTTTCGTCCATATAACACTTCGAAGGGGGCCATCTTCAGACTAGCTTGATAGCTATTATTATAAGAGAACTCAGCATACGGGAGAGATTCCTCCCATTTCTTGCCGAAGGAAATAACACAAGCTCGAAGCATGTCTTTGAGAATTTGGTTGACACGTTCAACTTGCCCTTGCGACTGCGGATGAAATGCAGTACTGAATGACAGATGAGTTCCCATAGCTTCTTGGAAACTTGCCCAGAATCTTGAAGTGAATAAACTGCCACGGTCTAAACTGATAACCAGTGGAATACCGTGAAGCGAAACAATTCTGGACATGTAGAGAGTTGCAAGCTGACTAGCAGTGATCATTTCTTTAACCGCCAGAAAATGTGCAACCTTAGAAAGTCGGTCAATGACGACAAGAATAGCATCATTACCTTTTTGCGATTTGGGAAATCCAGTAACGAAGTCCATCTCGACATGGTCCCATTTCCATTCAGGAATAGATATAGGTTGCAGAGTTCCAGCAGGCCTTTGATGTTCTGCTTTGATACGATGGCAAATGTCACATTCAGCAACATAACGAGCAATGTCTTGCTTCATGTTAGACCACCAGAATCTCTGGCGGATGTCTTGGTACATCTTTGTACTACCAGGATGGATACATAGAGGCGTATCATGAGCTTCTTTCATAACCTCCTGAGACATATTCAGGTTTTCCTTCTTACACGGCACCACTAGGCGGCCTTTGAAGTACAAGGCGCCATCATCAGCAATAGTGAAGAATGATGGCTTTCCTTCTTTGAGGTCGCGCTTAATCTTGTGGACTTCAGAGTCATATCCCTGTAATGTCTTGATGGAGCTCACGAGATCGGGTTTGACAGCCAGGGTATAGAGGGAACCCTGGGAAACAACACGGAGATTCATCTTGCGAGACTCCTCAGGAGGGGGAGCGAGTGCACCCGGAGGAACAATATGGAAGTTCAGCTTTCTGAATTCTTCAACAAGTGAGGGCTGAACTTTGTGAATCTGGAGGTGGTTGCAATAAGACTTGCGGCTCAAGGCATCAGCCATTACATTAGCCTTGCCTGGTGTATAGGAAATACCCAAGTTAAAATCTGCAACAATCTCCATCCATCTCTGCTGACGGAGGTTCAAGTCTGGTTGAGTAAACAGATACTTCAGACTTTGGTGGTCGGTGAAGATCTCGCAACGATTACCGAGAAGGTAATGTCGCCACTGTTTTAGTGCATGGATAACAGCAGCAAGCTCGAGGTCGTGAACTGGATAGTTCTCTTCGTGAGGGTGCAATTGACGAGAGGCATAAGCAATCACTTTGCGTTCTTGCATTAGTACAGCGCCTAAGCCTTGACGTGAAGTGTCATAGTAAATGACGAAGTCCTTCTTAGTATCAGGTGGAGCTAGTACTGGGGCAGAAGTCAACTTGTCTTTGAGTGCCTGGAAGCTTTCCTGACATTTGTCTATCCATTGGAACTTGACGCCCTTATGCAATAGGTTAGTCAGGGGCCTGGCGATCTTGGAGAAGTTCTCGACGAATCAACGGCAATAGCTGGCGAGACCAAGAAAACTTCTGACTTGCTTGACATTCTTCGAAGGAGTCCAATCAAGAATAGCCTGAACTCGTTCAGGGTTGACGGCAATACCATCCTTAGAGATGACATGCCCGAGATAGGTTACTTCGGGAAGCCAGAATTCACACTTGGAGAACTTGGCATATAGCTGATGCTCTCGTAGCTTTTCCAGCACAAGACGAAGATGTTTAGCATGCTCTTCTTCATTCTTGGAAAATACCAGGATATCATCCAGATAAACCACGACGAACTTGTCGAGGTAATCCATGAATATATAGTTCATCAGGCGAGAGAAGGTGGCTGGAGCATTGGTTAAGCCGAAAGACATGACGGTGTATTCATATGAACCATAACGAGTCACAAAGGCAGTCTTTGGGATATCCTCTTCACGAACACGGATCTGGTGGTAACCCAACCTCAAATCGAGTTTAGAGAACACTGACGAACCAGCCAGCTGATCATACAGATCATTGATCCGAGGAAGAGGATACTTATTCTGAATGGTAGCTTGGTTTATAGGACGGTAGTCTTGGACCAATCGGTTTGTCCCATCCTTCTTCTTGACAAAGAGAGAAGGTGCTCCCCAAGGAGAGCAACTTGGGCGAATGAAACCACTGCGAAGAGACTTGTCGATTTCCTCCTTAAGCTCAAGGAGTTCATGCAGCGGCATCTTGTAGGGTCTCTTGGCTATAGGAGTGGTGCCTGGTTTCAAGTCGATAACGAATTCGACAGCTCTAGCAGGGGGAATCCCTGGGAGTTCTTCAGGAAAGACGTCTAGGAATTCACGCATGACGGGAATGTTTTCAATGCCCTCGAGTGGTGCAGCGTTCAATGCATTCAATGCATAGAGCCTTGCCTCGGCATTCTGAACCAGACGAGCATTGTAGCTTATTAATTCATCCGAAGGGTGTAGCAGATGGACGGTCTTGGTGGCGCAAACGATAGAAGCAGTATGCGCTTTTAACCAATTCATTCCCAGAATGAGATCAATGCTACATGACTTCAGTACGATGGGAGAGACAAGGAATTCTAGTCCTTCGATTTCAACGGGGACGTCGTTGCAAATCATGGAGGTCCGACATTGGCCCGCCGGGGTGTGCACTAATAGAGAAGCGTTCGTGTCCTCACATTTAATGTCGTGCAAGCATGCAAAATCTTCTGACATGAATGAATGCGATGCACCAGTATCAAATAAAACGGATGCTGGTACTGAATTTACGAGGAGTGTACCCATCATAGTAGCAGGCTGGTCTTGAGCTTCATTCAGATCAACGTGGTTGGCATGAACACGGCCATAAGACTTGGCATTGTTGTTGCGGGCCTGGTTGTTTCCACGGCCAGTAGCTGGAAGGGCCAGTTGATTCTGATTCTGGTTGCATTCCCTAGCACGGTGCCCTGGTTGACCACACTTGTAGCACAGACCATTATTGGGAGTGGGAACAGGAGCTCGGGGTGGTGGAGCTGGAAGCCTTGGCTGCCTAGATGGTGGAGGAGGCAGACGAGGTGCAGCATAGGTCTGCCTTGGGGCAGGTGCATTTGGACGGTACATGCTATTCGGGATCCATATCTTACGCTTCTGCGAGGGCGGGCCCGAAGATGAGCCCGTGTCACGGTTGCGCCTTTGAGAGCTCTGGTGTTCCTGCAGACCAGTCTCGATGTTGATGGCCTTGTTCACCAGGGTGGCGAAATCGGCAAAGTCATGCACTAGAAGTGCGAGCTTGATGTCAGCTTGAAGGCCGTCACGGAATTTCTCCTGTCTGCGAGCATCAGTTGCAATGTCTTCTTCAGCATAGCGGGATAAGTCCAGAAACTCCCGCTGATAAGCTTCCACAGATTTGTTGCCCTGGGTGAGGTTGCGAAACTCACGCTTCTTCCTGTCCATGATCCCCTGAGGAATGAAGCGGGCACGGAAGGCAGCTTGAAAGTCTGGCCAGGTGATGATTGTCCCAACTGGCAGAGTACGCCTGTGGCTGTCCCACCATTGAGCTGCGGGTCCCTTCAGAAAGAAGGAAGCAAAGGTGACATAGCGGGCAGGGGCTACTTCAGCAGACTCCATCTCATAGGTGATGTCACGAAGCCAGTCATCAGCATCCGGCGGCTGAGTTGAGCTGCGGTACACGGTTGGGTTGAGGCGCATGAAATCCTGCAGAGTCACTTGGGTTGGCTGCTCGTTCATATTGGGACGAGGGAACTGAGCCATCACATTCTCCATGAACTGGCGATTCATCTCGAGCTGTTGGACCGTACCAGCCATGTACTCAGGCGGTGGTGGGGCGTTGCCGCCACGACCACGACCAGCTGGTCTAACCATCCTGCTAATATATAACAGGGGTAGTTCGGCATTGAGAAATTTGCATAGACAAGAATCATTCATGATGAAACATGCATAATGAAAGGGAGCACAACAGATACCACATAGTAGTCAGCTTAACTTACAAAAGGGGTCGGACATAGAGTTCAGTACATAGAGTTCAGTACACAAAGTTTAGTACATAGACTAAGTCATCATAGGCGGCACGCAGGCTCGCGAATGCATCTGATACTAGTGAGCAATACTACATCAGTCCCATGAGGTACTGTGAAGGTAGCTGTAGCCTGACAGCTGGTAGTGAGGCAACGGATAGTCCTCCACGTCAGTGGCCTGGGGGCCGCGGATACTCTGGTGTAGAACCCGACGCTCAGGTGGCAGAAGAGGACCAAGTGTGGGAGAGTAGCCTCCCACCTCTGGCCAACCGACACCGTGCGGCATCACGGTCCTGGCTGGGTAGATCGCAGAACACGGCAGCTGTCCAGACCGGACAAAGGGGTGCAACAGCGTCAGATCCCTGTAAAGGTGCTGATGAGTGGTGTACAACTCATGGCGAAGAGCTCTGTTAGCTCGGTCCAGCCCATCAGCATGCAGAACCAGGCGCTGATGGTGGAAGGGCTCTCGGGTGACGGTGGAGTAGGCGGCAGTGTAGTATCCCTCCGCACCAACGTCAGATGCGATAGGAATGTGCCTGAAAGGGGAAGTGTCCAACGCCTGATACTCTCCACGAAGACGTGTTAGAGCAGCATGAGCAGCATCGTGGACTGCCATCTCGATGGTCACTCCAACACCATGAGCGGTGTGCAGCACGGTAGTGGACTCATACTCCCGAGAGTAGAGGTGGACGATGGCACGGTACTGCTCCTGATTGAAGTCCTGGTACTCCTCGTAGACGGTGTACTCAGGGTGCCAGCGATAACCCAGATAGGTCATCATATCAGCTAGCACAACAGGTGATCCTGAGGCACCAATGGCCGCAGTGTGGCGCACGACCTGCCTCGTGGGTTCCATCTGAAAACAAAGATGTTTCAATGGAGTCAAATGACAATATGGGCACTATTCAAAATGTTATCCTACAGAATAACTATGGCTTATCCAACTTTGGGGTGAACGTGGTAACGGGATCCTAATGTCAGAGTTAGTAAATTCGTTTAACCCGAGTAGGAGAGAGTTCAGAGCCCCAGAGTAAAGGTCAAGAAGTAAAAGATCCTAATACCACCCAATGGCGACGTGGGCCCGTAAGGCACACAGCCAAGTTAGTAAAAGTTTAGTAGTGACTAGACTCGACTTCGGCCAAGGAGTGTGGAAGGGGGATTCCTACAGGCAGTCGGCTCTGATACCAACTTGTGACGCCCCCGATTTAATCGTACACTAATCATGCACGCAAACGTGTACGATCAAGATCAGGGACTCACGGGAAGATATCACAACACAACTCTAAAAACATAAATAAGTCATACAAGCATCATAATACAAGCCAGGGGCCTCGAGGGCTCGAATACAAGTGCTCGATCATAGACGAGTCAGCGGAAGCAACAATATCTGAGTACAGACATAAATTAAACAAGTTGCCATAGATGGCTAACACAAACTGGGATACAGATCGAAAGAGGCGCAGGCCTCCTGCCTGGGATCCTCCTAACTACTCCTGGTCGTCGTCAGCGGGCTGCACGTAGTAGTAGGCACCTCCAGAGTAGTAATCGTCGTCGACGAAGGTGGCGTCTGGATCCTGGGCTCCAACGTCTGGTTGCGGCAACCAGAAAGAAAGGAAAGGGGAAAAAGGGGGGAGAAAGCAACCGTGAGTACTCATCCAAAGTACTCGCAAGCAAGGAACTACACTACATATGCATGGGTATATGTGTAAGGAGGCCATATCAGTGGACTGAACTGCAGAATGCCAGAATAAGAGGGGGATAGCTAGTCCTATCGAAGACTACGCTTCTGGCAGCCTCCGTCTTGCAGCATGTAGAAGAGAGTAGATTGAAGTCCTCCAAGTAGCATCGTATAGCATAATCCTACCCGGCGATCCTCTCCTCGTCGCCCTGTTAGAGAGCGATCACCGGGTTGTATCTGGCACTTGGAAGGGTGTGTTTTATTAAGTATCCGGTTCTAGTTGTCATAAGGTCAAGGTACAACTCCAAGTCGTCCTGTTACCGAAGATAACGGCTATTCGAATAGATTAACTTCCCTGCAGGGGTGCACCACATAACCCAACACGCTCGATCCCATTTGGCCGGACACACTTTCCTGGGTCATGCCCGGCCGCGGAAGATCAACATGTCGCAGCCCCACCTAGGATCAACAGAGAGATCAGCACGCTGGTCTAAACCTAAGCGCACAGGGGTCTGGGCCCATCGCCCTTAGCACACCTGCGCGTTGCGTGGGCGGCCGAAAGCAGAACTAGCCCCCTTAATACAAGAGCAGGCTTACGTTCCAATCTGGCGCGCGCCACTCAGTCGCTGACGTCACGAAGTGCTTCGGCTGATACCACGACGTCGGGATACCCATAACTACTCCCGCGTAGATGGTTAGTGCGTATAGACCAAATGGCCAGACTCAGATCAAATACCAAGATCTCGTTAAGCGTGTTATTATGAAGCAACCGCGGACGCCGACCAGGGCCAGGCCCACCTGTCTCCTAGGTGGTCTCAACCTGCCCTGTCGCTCCGCCACAAAGATCCACACAGAGGGCCGTCGGGACAAAGGTCCTTTCAGCCCCCAATCCGTGAATCACTCGTGGGTACTCTTCGAGCTGACCCGACTTTAGTCACCATCTGTATAGTATGTATGTATGTATAATATATACCCGTGATCACCTCCCGAGTGATCACGGCCCAATAGTATAGCAAGGCAGACTGACAAGAATGTAGGGCCAATGGTGATAAACTAGCATCCTATACTAAGCATTTAGGATTGCGGGTAAGGTATCAATGACTGTAGCAACAATGACAGGCTATGCATCAGAATAGGATTAACGGAAAGTAGTAACATGCTACACTACTCTAATGCAAGTAGTATAGAGGAGAATAGGCGATATCTGGTGATCAAGGGGGGGGGGCTTGCCTGGTTGCTCTGGCAAGAAGGAGGGGTCGTCAACTCCGTAGTCGAACTGGGCAGCAGCAGCGTCGGTCTCGGTGTCTAGCGGAAGAAGAGGGGGAAGAAACAATGAATACAATGCAAACAGATGCATGACGATGCATGACATGACAAGTATCGATGCTAGGTGTGCCCAATCGCGGTAGTAGGTGATACCGACGAAGGGGGAAAACATCCGGGAAAGTATTCCCGGTGTTTTACGTTTTCGGACAGATGAACCGAAGGGGGAAAGTTGCGATTCCGATAGGTTACGGATGTGTGGCAGACGAACGGGCTGCGTATCCGGATTCGTCTCGTCGTTCTGAGCAACTTTCATGTAGAAAGTATTTTCATCTGAGTTACGGATTAAAAGATATGATTTTCTAAAGATTTAACTCATTTTCAGGAATTTAATTAATTATTTAAATCCAACATTATCCAGAATAGTAAATGATGACGTCAGCATGCCATCAGAGTGATGTCAGCATGTCAACTGGTCGGTTGACAGGGTACTAACAGAGTTTTTAAAACTAACTAAATAGGTTAATTAGCAGGTAGGGCCCAGTAGTCAGTGAGAGATTAGGTTTTAATTAATTTATTTAATTAATTAGCAGTTTATCTATTTGTTTTTATTTGTTTTATGGGATGGGGCCCGCATGTCAGTGGCAGTAGCTGCCACATCAGCGTAGTTGACCCGGTCAACTTGGCCAGTTGGGGCCCCCAGGCCCACTGGCAGTGACCCAGGGTGGGGCCCCATGCATGCCACATCAGCCGGCCGGCGCTTAGACGCCGGCGAGTTCGTTTTCGCGGCGGCGCGGCTCGGGCGAGCGTCGGATTTCGCCCATGGGGCACCAAATCGAGCGCGGCCAGGCTCTCTGGAACGGCCTCTTCGCGCCGCGTCCGATGGAGGGGAGCACGTCGGCGGGGGTGGCCGGAATCGAGCGCTACAGGATCGACGGCGGCGAGGTGGTTCGGGCGTGAGAGGAAGACGGCGACGCAGCGCGCGTCGGGGCTGACGGGAAGGCTAGGGTGGAGCTGCGCGTCGCGCTGAGCACAAAGGGCTCGGCCCCGTGGCCATTTGGTCACCAGAAGGGCGCCGGCGACGCGCGTAGGCGGCGGCGCAGGCGGGTCCCCGGCGGGCAACACGTTAGGAGGCACGGGGAGGCTAGTGCGCGGGCGCATAGGGCTCCTGTGAGCATCAGGAGCACGATGTCATGCTCAGGCGAGCACGACAGAGGCCATGGCCACAGCGGCGAAGCGACCGGCGGCGGTGAGCTCTCGGGCGCGACACCGAGCTAGCTATAACGCGTGCGGGAGATAACGGGGAGGAGCAGGAGGCGGGAGGGCTCACCGTGCGGCTCACACGTAGGCCCGTGACGGATTAGTAGCAGCAGAGGGGGGGTCGCCGGAGTTGGTGAAGAACGACGGCGAAGCTCGTCGGAGCAGAGGAGGAAGACGGCGGCATCGTGGGCGTTGCGGGGCTCGATCCAGTCGTGTAGTCGAAGCAGAAGAGCGAGGCGGAGCTGTTGGACTCGTCGGAGAGGTGAACGGGCGACGGTGGCCGCGTCTACCGCGAGCGGTGGCGAGGAAGGCGCTCGGCCATGGCGGAGAGCAAGGGGCGGCGAGGTGGATCTGAGGGGAGAGGGAGAGGCGCAGAAGCCAAGGCGAGTGTGGGGGCGAGTGGGGAGGGGAGACCGAGGGGGCGCGGCGTCGGCGTCCTTATC
>NC_057813.1:536931460-536945676 GCF_018294505.1 Triticum aestivum | reverse complement strand
GGGAACAGGGAAAGGAGGCGGCAGGGGGAGGCGGGCCGGTTCGGCCGGATGGGCCAGGTGGCCAGCTGGGCCAGTCGGCCCAGTGGGGGGGGGGAAGGGTTTTCTCTTTTTTTTTGTCTTCTGTTTTTTTTCCTTTTGTATTTTCTTTATTATTTATTTTCTGTTTAAATTCATTTAAAAGTATTTAGGCATTTTATAAAAATGTGTTTACTTCACCATAATTACCGATGCAATATTTGGCAACCCCTGAACATTTTTGTTTTGACTTTTGAAAACTTTGGGTGTTTGTCGCTAATTCATTTTTTGAATTCGCAAGGGTTTTGAACTACCACTTGATTAGTAACAGCAACGTAGATGACATGGCATCATTAGGAGAGTTTTACTGTAGCATAATTATTCGGGCGTTACAATAAGTTTTAAAATTTACAAGTTTCAACTATTAAAACTTGATATCTGTAATATTATCTTTTGTGATGTTTTACCAAGTTTCAAATATTAAAACCTAATCCTAAACCCTAAACCCTAAACCCTAAAATATTACATAAAACTAAAACCATAGCACAAAACCCTAAACCTAAAGATAAACTTAACATTACGAATTGATTTAATTCATATGGGCCTTGTTAAAACTTGGTGAAATTTGGCAAAAACTAAATATTGTGAATTCAAGTTTTAACATTTTAACTTGGTAAAATTGTAAAAATTGTCAAATTTTATTCTAGAGTGGTTTAAAAATATTCTTTGCAAGGATCACAAATATGCAAACGAAACATATATTAGCCTTTTAGTTCAAAAGATATAAGAGATTCAAGATTGGAAGTCAAACAAAAAGACATGGGGAGAGAGAAACTGGCATGATGCGATGGGTGGATAACTCACAAAGGCACTCATGCATGTGATAAACGTGGGCTAACACATCACATGTCCCCACAGTAATTATACACTAAGACATTAGCATGTTTTTGAATCATGGTGGAGATCAATGGCCTGTAAAATTTGTGCTAAGATCGCTACGCGTTTCCCCGATAAAATGGAAACTAGAGTATACTCGTGGCTTACAATGGACGGACAATTTGTTTAATGTGGGTTGCATGCACCAAAGTAGTTTTTTCTAATGTTTGATGTGCACACCGAATTGAGTTTGGAACCTATGAGTGATCCACATCCCCTGGACTTCCAGTGGAAACCGACTTGTGGTCATAGGTCATGTACAGTGACTGGACTACTAAACTGTCTTTGCATGTGCCACACCAGACATGTCTTGATCAAAATTAGCCATGATGTGTGCATGATCGAGCAAGAACCTAGCCATATGGGAAGGTCCTGACTCTACAACAAGAATGACCAGCATGGCCATGTAGGTGGCTACTCCGAATCTCCCCTTGATCACTTTATCTACCCTCCCCATTTTTTAGACCCCCATAATGCATGGTTGACTCCGAATTGTTGTTTACGCAGTTGGTTGCTATGGCGGGTCACCAATCGCACCGCGATTTAGGTAATCATTATATATCTCACAGGGTCACATTTATCTCCCAATCGTGTATATCACATTAGCATGCATTATGCCTTGGTTCATGTCTGCCAGTGTACCGTTGTTATAAAATTTGCACTATGGGACGTGATTATTGGCTCCCATTAAAAGTTTTCGCATCAAAACAATCTCAAGAAAGAAGTGCCGACATCAGTAACGGACTACCTGAGACGTAGTGTTCTAGAAGAAATATACAAAAACTGGTTACCCCAAATGAGCTGACTTTGAGTAATTTACTTACAAAAGCAACTGTGTTTGCTCTATCCTTCTAGTTATGCTTTGCCAAGTTGTCATTAGTCACGATAACCCCATGGGAGATATACCAAACAAAGATTTTAAACTGTAGGGGTGTTTTAAGTTTTCAAATAAGCGAAACCGACAATGTGTATCCACTAGATCCCATTGCATAGATTTGACGCTGATTGAATGCACGTGTCGGGACACATCTAGGCATAGATCAAACCCCTGCCTCAGTTAACGAGTCTAGCATTTTTGCCCAGGCCAATAATTTTGCAGCAATGAGAACTCACATAGAGCTGACATTCATCAGCATCGAGCACCTCACTTCCACCACACTACACCTAGCAATGTACACATGCAAAAAAATGGTAACACATTAATAGCATATCAGCCCTTATTTCATCAATAGTGGAAAAACATACAGACACGTTCGAAATACGAAACTTCATGAGGATATTGATAACGAGATCGATATACCAACATATGTCATCCTTACATATCATAGAATATTTATTGATTATATTTTTATCATTTAATAATTGCTAAATAAAAGATACAAAATAATAAGCCAGTGCCAACGTATTTATTGTTACACGTCATACCAAACACATTTAACATACAAGAAACGGAAACCTTCACAATGCATATCTTAAAAGATACTACGACGTTAAAACCTCGTGATACTAAACATTTGTTAATTGTGTGGTCACCAATATCAACTATATCATGTCTTATCAAGTATTAGGTGAATGCACATGCACATACAGCAAATAACACAATTAGACCACAAAACTGGATCCAATAGCATAAGACATGGAAGCAACCAGGGAGTTGTTGCTAGTTTGATCTAGACATCGGATCAAAGGATCATCAAACATGTGGACATGTAAAATCCAAAGTACCACAATTTTTTTTTGCACACAACATAAAATTTGGGCTATCACGATATCATGGTTTGATACATTACCATGTAAGAAATTTGTGTTGTTAAAAATTCCACATTTGAAGCCCACACATCATTTTTTTTTTTGAGGAATCACCGGGCGGAGAATTCTCCCACCTGAATATATTGCTCCAAAGTGGCCAAAACCAAGAGTCACTGGGGTAGAGTTCTTCCACATTTGAATCCCGCACATCACTATTTGTTCGCAGCTATAAGTAATCATGTAAAACATGTCCTATTATGTTTTCCCACGCAAGACTTTTGTCCACGCCGATATCGTTTATCCGTGCAATTGGACGAGTCCTATCAAAAGTTGAGGGTACAAGGTCTCACGTTTTGGTAAGACAAATCGAACCATGGCTTGCAAACACATTAATTGGGTTTATTGACATGCACATCCTCCTCTATCCATGTGTACAACAAATACAATCGCTCATACTCCCTCCGTTTCAAAATAGATGGCTTAACTTTACACTAACTTTAGTACAAAGTTGGATCATCTATTTTAGAACGGAGGGAGTACAATCTAGGCCTAATTAGACTGATTTTGGATCTACAAGTAAAAGTAATCATTAAATTCACCATATCACGCAAAATATCAACTGGTAAACTGACCATATCGTGCACGAAATGTCACAACCAATATAGCCTCGTAAAAATCAGCTAATGAATAAAGAGCGAATTTTACACAAAATACAAAAAGTAAAGTAGAACAATATACCATATATATCATGCAGAATGTTACTGCACCATATAACTACAACCACGGACAAATATCATCAGCAGTCAGCGCAATCAAATTGGTGATATGGAGTATTTGGAGATCCAATCTCTATCTTTTATACGACATAAATCGAGCAAGGAAACCTACCCGACGTCATCGCCTCCGTCCCTCTCGCTTCTCTCCCTCCTTTTATACCCCCGCCTTTGCTCCCACCACCAGCACGACGCTGACGGGACAGACACATCCCGAGCTCCACGCAGGAGCAGCCACGCTCCATTCTTGTCGCTGCTAGTTTACTCTCCTCTCATCTGCTCGCGTGTGTGCTGCTATGGAGGCGGCGGAGCAGATTGCGGTGGTGTGGAAGCAGGTCCGCGGCCCAGTTATCGTGCCGCTGCTGCGCGCATCCGTGATGGTCTGCCTCGCCATGTGCGTGATCCTGTTCGTGGAGAAGGTGTACATGGCCGTCGTCATCGTGGCGATGAGGCTGATCGGCCGCCGCCCCGAGCGGCAGTGGCGGTGGGAGCCCCTCCGCGACGACGACCCCGAGCTCGGCAACGCCGCCTACCCCATGGTCCTCGTCCAGATCCCCATGTACAATGAACGCGAGGTGAGCGCTGTCGGTGTACGAATTTTACTGTCTTGGCTGCTGACAATCTGCCATTTACTAGCCAAATCTTTCGCTGTAATGCGGTCCTCCGATAAAAATGGTAGTACGAGCTCTACTTACTTTTTTTTTTTTTGCGTGGTTGGCTCGCAGGTTTACAAGAAGTCGATCGGGGCGGTGTGCGGGCTGTCCTGGCCGTCGGATCGGATCGTCATCCAGGTGCTGGACGACTCCACTGAACCCGCCATCAAGGTAAACCGCATAGGCATATGCGCACAAACCATTAGCATTTTCTCCAACTTCCAGCACATTTCCATTATCCATAAGATTGGGGTAGTTCTGACTTTCCTTTTACCGTGGTTTCTTCAGGAAAAAGAAGCACAAGCATGTATACACGCACTTAGCATATGTCAGTACACGTGCAGTTGTTTGTTGAATTTGTTTTGCAATTTTTTTTATCTATTCATCTTTAATCATGACAATACGGCAAACACTAGATAGAAATAATAAAAATTACATACAGATCCGTATACCACCTAGTGACTACTACAAACACTGAAGCGAGTCAAAGGCGCGCTACCGTCATCGCCCCTCCCTCGTTGGAGCTGAGCAAAATTTGTTGTAGTAGACAGTCGGAAAGTCGTGGTGCTAAGACCTCATAGGACCAGCTTACCAGAACAGCAACCGCCGCTGTTGAAGAGCAGCGTAGATTGGAAGGATCCAACTTGAAGACACACGAACGTAGATGAACTACGACAAGATCCAAGAAAATCTACCAAAGACAGACCCGCCGGAGACACACCTCCATACGTCCACCGACGATACTAGACACACCACCGGGATAAGGACTAGACGGTGAGAACCTTATTCCATCTTCATGGAGCCGCCGACATCTTGTCTTCCTAAGTAGAACACAAACCCTAACAAAACTCGAAGGAACATCTAAATACGGCCCTCCTACCGATAAGGACCGGTCGGGATCCACCGCGCCGCCATGGCCCTAAGGCCACCGGAGACGAGGTGGACTGGTGGCGGCGGGAGACACAGAAAACCTAGCCTTTTCTTATGGGATGCAGATTTTTTGAGCACCTGCACCCGGGCCCTGTTATCCTGGCTCTCCAATGTCGCTATAAGATCTGTGCGGCACAACTAACTTCCACACGAAATTTTCTCCTTTTTGTTTCTCTCATATAGAACATGTCTTGAAATTCAAACATTTGCAGCGCAGCAAAGTTTCCTAACTAGAATCTAGGATAAAACTCTTAGAATTTTTGGTCCGATATAAATATTAAAATAAGATTTTCTTTAATCAAGCAAAACTTATTTTGTATATTTATGTTGGACCAAAAATTCTAAAAGTTTTATCCTAGATTCTAGTTAGAAAGTTTTGTTGTTCTGCAAAGGTTTGAACTTCAAGATATGTTTTATATGAGAGAAAAAAAATGTACTTGCACGCCTCACGATGCGGGGAATGGATGGCTGGATAAGAAGGGCCCGGACGCAGGTGCTCTAAAACATGTTTTCCTTTTCTTATGGCAGGAGGCGTATGAAAAGAGCGCATAACATGCACTCTAAAACATGTTTTCCTTTTCTTATGGAGGAGGCGTACGAAAAGAGCGCATAACATGCACATGCTCACCCATTGTTGTTTCTGTAATTCTATTATTACAATGGCTACATACGACCATTAACGTGAACTGCATGCATATATATGCACGGGTCCTGATGTTTTCATTTCGTGATCGCGTATACGGCGCAGGAGCTGGTGCAGGTGGAGTGCCAGCGGTGGGCGAACAAGGGTGTAAACATCAAGTACGAGATCCGGGACAACCGTCGCGGGTACAAGGCCGGCGCGCTCAAGGAAGGCATGAAGCACGGCTACGTCAAGGACTGCGACTTTGTGGTCATCTTCGACGCCGACTTCCAGCCCGAGCCGGACTACCTGAGCCGCGCCATGCCTTTCCTCATCCACAACCCCGAGATCGCCCTCGTCCAGGCCCGCTGGGTATTTGGTACGTCGAGTCGTCGCCACTGGCATCCCTTCCTGTTTTGGCCGAAATTCTGCACTGCATGGTGATGACATTTCTCTCTTGCTGCTGCTGCTGCTGCTACTTCTGTGATGGTGAGCAGTGAATGCAAATGAGTGCTTGATGACAAGGATGCAGGAGATGTCCTTGGACTATCACTTCAAGGTGGAGCAAGAAGTGGGTTCCTCAGCTTATGCCTTCTTTGGCTTCAATGGTAATAAACTTTTGATCTCACAATATATGAATGTCACCATTTTCATTTGTGAGGCCTCTGTGTTTACTTTTGACCAATTATAAGCTTCTGTATCTTTTTCCTATGTACTCCCTCTGCAAACTACTCTTATATTAGTTTGCAGAGGGAGTACATAAATAGGAAAAGGCTAACATGGCAGATCACACTGTCAGAAAATCGTAAGCAATTGCATCAGTGTACCATTTGCCTTCTGTGTCAGCTCTTCCACAAGACAATACTACTAGGAAACCAAGGGACACAATAGTATTACTAGAACAAGCATAGGTTGCAACATGATCAGAGTTACCATTAGGCAGATAATCAATTGCGCTAACGAGTTTGATGTTAGGCAGCTCTAGATCTAACCGGGGAAAAAGATCCAGAAAAAACACAAAGATTGATCGAGATAACACAATTGAAGGATCAAATTCACTATACTCCCTCCATTCCCTTATACAAGGCCACAAACTCAGATTACATGTACCAATGTAAAATTTAATGACTGCTTTGCAAGCTAACTTTTCTTCTCGTTAACCGGGATCATTAATATGCCCATATGCATGCAAGGAAGGAATGAGAAGGAAATAACACACTGTCATTATGACTACATGCATGCAAGTATTAAATAAGTTGCTACTACGAGGAAACGTCATTAATTTTTACCTCGATTAATGTTAGTGGCCTTATATAGATGCAAAATGTATTTTTGATAGTGGCCTTGTATAAGGGAATAGAGGGAGTATATTTTTTCTTGGAGTAACTAACAGATAGTAGTACATACTTGACCATGGATTTTAGCAGCCAGCAGTCACACTTTGCATCACCTGATCCTTCTTAACATGCAAAATACTTGTTGAACAGGAACCGCTGGTGTGTGGCGCATATCTGCTCTGAATGAGGCAGGTGGCTGGAAGGACAGAACCACGGTCGAAGACATGGACCTGGCTGTCCGAGCAAGCCTCAAGGGATGGAAGTTCGTGTACCTTGGTGATCTCAGGGTAAATATGCACCAGTAGCCTATCACTTCATGCAAGAAAACCACTGCATCACTTTGCACTCCTTCTATGAATGATGTGCTGAACTTGTAAATGTTGTTTCAGGTTAAAAGTGAGCTCCCAAGTACGTTCAAGGCATTTCGGTACCAGCAACATAGATGGTCGTGCGGGCCTGCAAATCTCTTCAGGAAAATGTTGATGGAGATTGTCAAAAATCAGGTCACTTGCACCAAGATAGTATATTTTGAAATTTCTGTTACAGATAAAATTATTGCTAACAAGCTATATTGATCTTGATGCAGAAAGTGACGCTTTGGAAGAAAATCTACGTCATCTACAACTTCTTTTTTGTGCGCAAGATAATCGGGCACATTTTGACGTCTGTGTTTTACTGCCTTGTTATCCCAGCCACAGTTTTTGTTCCTGAGGTTGAGATACCAAGGTGGGGTTACTTCTACATTCCTACCGTTATCACCCTTCTCAATGCTGTTGGGACTCCAAGGTACCAATCATCTAAACATATATGCAATTTGTTTAAAAGTTCATGAACCTAAGCCTCCTGACTTTGACACATGCGTATTAACATGAGAAATCATCAATTGATGCAGGTCTTTTCACTTGGTTATCTTTTGGGTACTGTTTGAGAATGTCATGTCATTGCATAGAACAAAGGCGACCTTCAGCGGTCTACTGGAGCTAGGGAGGGTGAATGAGTGGGTGGTGACAGAAAAGCTTGGTGATGTTCTGAAGATGAAAGTACAAAGCAAAGTTACCAAGAAGCTGCGAATGCGGATAAGAGAAAGGTACATTATCATAATTGGCTTTTACTCATGTCCATCTCTCAACTCTCGTACCTAAACTTTAATATGGAATCAGGTTGCAGCTTTTGGAGCTTGGTGTTGCAGCCTATATCTTCTTTTGTGGAAGTTATGACCTTTTGTTTGGCAAAAGATATTACTATATCTTTCTCTTCATGCAATCCATCGCTTTCTTCGTCGTCGGTGTGGGCTTTGTTGGGACACTTGTCCCCAACTGATAATGCTCTCCATTCATGGTGTAATGTTGTCCAGAAAGATTCAGTGTAACAGCACTGGAAGAGAAGACATAGATAGATATATATAGGTTTGTTTTAGCTGATAGGCATGTGCTGTGAAGCACATTACTTAGGTGATGATCAAGAAGGCTTGTTAGAGCCTCTGCATTACCGCAGTAGATTGCTGAGGTTGTTTGTCCGAAAAGAATAACATAAGGGAGTTTGTTCATTCAGTCTTAGCAGGCAATGTTTGTTGTGGGAAGAGGAGGAAATAGTGTCTGGTGCCTCAACTTTGCCCACCTGAAATACTATAAGGATGATCTACTTGTTTATCTTAAGTTTTTACCCATAATTTATATCTCCCCTGTCAATGCTAAGTGCGGTAAACATTTGGAAAAGTTTCATTCAGGCAACTGTTGTTGGAAACAGAGTTAGTATGGCACTAGCTGACCTGAGTTTGTTGACTCCAGAGAAATCAGCTGTTCTATCTCTTGTCCGAACGACCGACTGTGCTGTGTCATTCAGAAATATCCCCTTCAGATGGCACTGCCGGTACTGCCTGTCAGTCAATGGATACAGCTGAATTGCTGACAAACGACAAGGCCAGCATCGTCACTCAACAAATCGCAAGGATTTATGAACATCTCCGACCAGCAGTGATTGCCGATGTTTTCCACCATAGCTCACACTCGCAAGGGTTGCTCAGTGATCGCACGGGCCAAGGCATTGCAGGCCTCGTATATCTCCCAACGCTCGTCGTGGTATGTGTCTCTGGCTAGGAAGATGTGCTTCTTCCCCTGGACTTCGACGGCGCTCCAAGCAGGGTCCTTCCGAATGCCGAGCGACTTCATGGCCTCATGCATACCGGCCACGCTGTCCCACATGTCGCAGGCGGCGTAAGTGTTCGCCAGGACGACGTACTTGCCGGTGTTCCCCGGCTGCAGCCGAAAGAAGCGCCGCGCGGCGAGCTCGACCAGCCCCACGTCGCCGTGCTTCCTGCAGGCGCCCAGCAGCGCGCCCCAGACCACCGAGTGCTCCTGGCAGTCCGGCAGGTTCTTGACAAGCTCGTAGGCGTCGCGGAGCCTGCCGACCCTGGCGAGCATGTCGACCACCGCCGCGTAGTGCGCGCCCTTCGGGGTGAGCCCGTAGTCCGACGGCATGGACGAGAAGTGCCTAAGCCCCTCGTCGACGAGCCCGCCGTGTGCGCAGGCCGAGAGCACAGCGAGGAACGTCACGTCGTTCGGCCGGAACCCGTCGCGCGTCATCTCGCCGAAGAGCGCCAGCGCCTCGCGCACGTGCCCGTGCTGGCCGTGCCCGGAGATGAGCGCGGTCCACATGGTGACGTTCCGCTCTGGCGCGGCTGCGAACACCCGGCGCGCGTCCTCGGCGCTGCTGCACTTGAGGTACATGTCGACGAGCGCGCTGTTGGCGAACACGTTGACGGCGGCGACGGCAGACTTGACCATGACGCCGTGCACGCGCCGGCCGTGGTCCAGCGCGGACATCCTGGCGCACGCGCAGAGCACCGACGCGAACGTGAACTGGTCCGGCCTCAGCCCCTCCGCCCGCATCAGGCCGAACATCTCCACCGCCTGCGCCTCCTCGCCCCCGCGCGTGCACCCGGATATCATCGCGTTCCACGCCACGACGTCCCTCCGCGGCATTCCGTCGAACAGGTCCCGGGCGACGCTGAGCTCCCCGATCTTCGCATAAAAGATCAGCAGCTTGGTGGCCATGTAGTCGCTGCATCTGAAGCCGGTGGAGACCATGCGCGCGTGGATCCTCTTGCCGAGCCTCGCGTCCCTCCGGTTCACGCACTCTTGCAGCAGAAGAGCGTAGGCGCCCGAGACGGCGCACACGGCGCTCCGGTGGAGGAGGCTCACGGCCCGGGAGAGCTGCCCCCCGATGCACAGCGACCTCAGCTTTCGCGCTAGGCTACTCGAGTCCATGGCCTAGGGAAATCAGGCAGGGTCAGAACAGGGGAATTAACCATAGCATGTTTTAGTTGCTCAGAAGAATGTTGTTCTTCTGAATTCCAACGGAAACCTTCCTGTTTCAAAGATAAAAACGAGGGTTTGCATATCAGTCTGTAGTTCTGTAACAGACCTTTTCAGAAAAAAAATCCATTTTAAACCTTAAACTTGTAGAGGTTTGGTGAAACGAACCCCCAAATCAAAATCTCGTCAGTTGCACCCCTAAACTATGCAATTTCAGTCTAAATCAAACTCTGGCGTTGTTTGAAGCATAAAAAAGTTTTTTTTTTTTGAGACAATGAAGCATAAAAAAGCTTATATGGTGGGATTCGTCTGGCTGGTGGGCCAAGAAGCAGTAGTGCTGACTACAGCGCGCACCCCGTCCTCCGCGCTGGGCCAGCCCATTCGTATTCTTTTTGTCTGTTAAAAATGTCTTTTTTTCATGGGAGCTCTTCTTAGTCGGCGCTGCAAAATACGTGAGCTAGCGGGCCGGCCCAATCAAGGAAAAAAGACGGTAAAAAACCTACTGATGTAACATGCAAAAACTGAGACTCGAACCCACTGTCTAAGGAAGAGAAACGTAACACCCGAACCCCCAGACCAAGCGGCCAAGCTTGTCTACTATTAGAAACGAGGAACATTTAACCCTTCCTCTAGAGATATACTATATACCCAGAATTAATTATTTGAAAAATAAATTCAGAAAAAAACCCACGAATTCTGAAAAAAGGTTCGTGAAAAATGAACAAAGATCATCAATTTCGAAAAAACCTTCAACCAATTTGAAAAAAGTTCACAAATTTGAAAAAAAGTTCACTGTTTCTGAAGAAAAGTTCATCGAATTCAAAAAAAGTTCATCAAATTTCAAAAAAAGTTCATGGATTTTGAGAAAAAGTTCATTGAATTGAAAAAATGTTCATCAATTTTCAAAAAAGTTCATCAAAATTTAAAAAAGTTCATGGATTTTGAAAAAAGTTCACCGATTTTGGAAAAAATAACATGAATCTGAAAAGTAGCTCATAGATTTTGAAAAAAAGTTCATCAACATTGAAAAAAGTTCGTCGTTTTGGAAAAACATTCATCAATTTCGAAAAAAAGTTCATCGATTTTGTAAAAGTGTTCATCGATTTCGAGAAAACATTCATCGGCCTTGAAGAAATGGTCATTGATTTTTTTTAGAAAAAATCATGATTTTGCATAGAAAGTTCACGTATTTAGCCAAAAAAAAGAGAGAGAAAATCTGAACAAAACAGCTCCTAGAAAAATGAAAAAAAGGAAAAGAAAAAGAATAAAGTTCCGCGAACTGTAAAGGTAAATAGGGAAAAGGATTTGAGTCTGCACAATCAGTTGAGATGGCATAGTGGCTTGTACGCGTAGCTCAGATTTAAAAGGTCTTTAGTTCGAGTCTCAGCGGTCGCACCTTTTTTTTGACTTTTAACAGGAAAAGAAGAAAGAATTAAACGGGCCGGCCCAGTCGCCTGCAGCGCTAAATGGCCTGTAACGGGCGCCTGCAGCGCTAAATAGGGAATGCCTTTTTCATTCACTGCTAAAAGGGGTACAGGGCGCGCACCCGTGCTCGATGCTGGGCCAGCCCATTTGTATTTCTTTTGTCGGTTAAAAATGTCTTTTTTTCTGTTACACAACTCTTTTTAGGAATTTCTGTTACATAGCTAACAAAGGTGTGCGGCGCACTCCCATCCTCCACGCTAGGCCAGCCCATTTGTATTCTTTATCTGTTAAAAACGTTTTTTTACACTGCTAAAAAGGTGTGCGGCGCGCACCCGCGTTGGGCCAACATATTTGTATTTTTTGTCCATTAAAAATGTCTTTTTTGTCTTATAAAAAAAGGTGCGCGCACAAGGTGATTAGAACTCACCAGCTCCATTTCCGGTGACTGTCCTTACCAACCACGTCACCTCACCTCTTCTAAATAATGTATTCCAATTTCTTCTTTTCTTCTTTATTATGTTCATGGAAACTCCTTATGCAATTTTTATTTTATTTTTTCCTTTTTTTATCTAATGCGTGATTTTTTTCAGGTCTTTTATTGAATTCATGAACCATTTTACAAAACCCGTGGACTTTTTTCGAATCCGTGGACTTTTTTCAAAATCAACACTTTTTTCAGTTTTACAATTTTTTCCCAAAATCCGTGAACTTACTTTTTGAAAATCTATGAACTTGCTTTCAAAACTGTTGAACTTTTTCTAAATCCGTGAGCTTTTAAAAAATTTCATGACCTTTTTATCCTTTTGAAATCTGGTTCACGGTGTTCTTTTTTTGGTTTTCTACTTCCTCCTAAGATGGCCATGAATTTAAGAACAAAATGGAAAACGAAAAAGAAAGAGAAGGAAAAAAGAAAAGGAAAAGAAAGAAGAAAAGGAAGAAAAAGGGAGCAAGTGAACACAACAGATGTGCTCCCTCTGATGGTTACTTTCATCGACCAACAATAGGACGGCTTGGGTTCGGGTCACCATGCGTGCTTATTTTCGCAGTTTTAAAGAAAAAGAAAAACTGCACGTTATAAAGAAGAAGAAGAAAACTAAAGCGGACCATCCAAACATGGAACAATGTGAAATGGCATCAATTTCGTCCATCCTTTGACACGCCGACAATCCTTGTCTACCAAATGATGCCAGGGTTCAATTTAGACCGGGATTGCATAGTTCAAGGTGCAATCAACGGAGATTTCGACTTGAGGGTTTGTTTCGAGAAACCTTTATGAGTTCAGATTTAAAATGGACTTTTTATGACTTTTTCTCCGAGTGTTTTCATGATTCCCCTCGGTGACTATGGCAAACTCTCTCCTCCAAGATTCATCAGCAAGTGTCCCCCTCTGCCTATTGGGGGGGATCTCGATGCCTTCGCTCTAACTAGTAATTTAGGTAAGGATAATTTAATCCTCACAGGTGCGGTATTAGGAGGATGGCGACGCTTCTTCTTCAAGTGCATATTGAAAAGCAATAAAGGTGACAATCCAAACAGGTTTAAAGAAGAAGAAAAACTGCACGTTATAAAGAAGAAGAAGAAAACTAAAGCGGACCATCCAAACAGGGAACAATGTGAAATGGCATCAATTTCGTCCATCCTTTGACACGTCGACAATCCTTGTCTACCAAATGATGCCAGGGTTCAATTTAGACCGGGATTGCATAGTTCAAGGTGCAATCAACGGAGATTTCGACTTGAGGGTTTGTTTCGAGAAACCTTTATGAGTTCAGGTTTAAAATGGACTTTTTATGACTTTTTCTCTGAGTGTTTTCCTGATTCCCCTCGGTGACTATGGCAAACTCTCTCCTCCAAGATTCATCAGCAAGTGCCCCCCTCTGCCTATTGGGGGGATCTTGATGCCTTCGCTCTAACTAGTAATTTAGGTAAGGATAATTTAGTCCTCACAGGTGCGGTATTAGGAGGATGGCGACGCTTCTTCTTCAAGTGCATATTGAAAAGCAATAAAGGAAAAACACTCGACAAGATAGATCATACCTCTCCGGGAAGATGTTCAGAGTCGAACGGCAAGATCCGCTTCGTCCCGTGTGGGTTGTCTTTGTTCCCAGTGATGCTCCGAAGCCACTGGGCCACCGTCTCTTCTGTGACCTCCTCCAGGTGAACCCGAGTGGTGTCTTCTGGTCCTGAATACAACCACATAGGGTGGTCGCGGGCCTGGAGAGGCTGGATCCGTCGAATGAGGAATGTCTCCAACAGTTCCATGCCAGTCACTCAGCCCCAGATCAACTCCACCATTGCGTCAACCAACATACCCACCTCACCCTTCTCGTGATCTTCTACAGTCAGCGAGCGATGAGCACGAAGCCTCTCCAGAGAAAAATGTGGAAGACCAGTCAACTGACCAGGAGTCGGGATGTCTTTGCAATAGAACCAGGTCGACTTCCACCCTCTGACAGATTCAG
>NC_057813.1:536914739-536931146 GCF_018294505.1 Triticum aestivum | reverse complement strand
CAGTCAGACTTGCTTTCTTTCTCGACTAAGATCGGCAAGTGAAAATATGTTTGAATAGACCCCAGTGTGGTCGACATCCCAGGAAATTCTCTCACAGTGAAACATAGGCCGAAAGATAGGCGATGGTGTTGGGAGGAAAATGGTGGATCTGGGCCCCAAAGAAATTCAGAAAACCTTGAAAGAAAGGGTGAGGAGGCAGAGAGAGCCTCGGTCGATGTGTGTCGTAAGGAGAACACGCTCGCCCTCCTGAGGTGCAGGCTCGATCTCCCCCTCTGGCAACCTCCAAGAGCCCTCCGCAAGCAAGTCGTCGGTGGTGAGATTCTCTAGATCCTTCCCGGTGACGGTGGAGGGGATCCAACCCCCCTGGATCCAACCAGGTAGAAGATTGGACCGCGATGTCGACCCCTTCGGCACCTTCTTGCCTTTCATCGTCTTCTTTGCGCGCTCCAGGGCCGCGGTCTTGTTCTTCACCATTGTTGTGGAGCTCGAGAGAAAGAGACTAGAGGGCAAGGCGCTTGGGGGAGACGAGGCGGAGAAGAAGAGGAGAAAGGAAGAAATGAGCTGGCACTGTTAGGGGCAGCGGCAATGTCGCCTTAAATGGGACTGCGGTGGAGTGGCTGATGTGTGGGCCCACGCGATCTTATCGCATCCCGCAACAGTCGCTCACCCGATACGTGGCGAAAAAGATGGCGCAAGGATCGAGGAGTCTGCTCCAACTTGCCCCGCTTACTGCGCTGCGCCACGTCCCGCGCGCTTCTCCAAATTTCGAATCTCGTGAAATCCGGACGCGAATCAGTCGATCGTGCCGAAGATACTCAAACCCAATCTGCTCAGAGCTACACATGAAAGTTCACTCGAAAATTCCAGAACCCAGAATCGATCAAGGCGACTGACGAAGGATTAAATATCAAGTGTGCTGACACAGGCTCCTGAGAAAATGTCTCCGTGACATTCAGTCGGACCAAAAACAACAGCAACCCTTCTTCACTCGACCCTCGATCCATTCGAGGGCTAATGACAGTGACACGTACCTAGGGTAGGGTCCTAGGCCTGACCTACATGCCCTTCCCAAGGACAAGACACAAGAAGCCAAGGCCCATACAGTTAAGAGAAAGATACCGACTGGAATCTTCAAGAAGTGCCATCCACTCGACAAGCTATTCCACTCGGATATCCCAATTCCACTCGACCGGTGTTATTTCACTCGGAAGACAAGAATCCACTCGGAAGATAGAAGACCTAGAGTGACCTCTAAAGAGCAATGGCCAGTCATTCACTCTGTGACCATTAAGATCATTAATACGGGCGTTACCAGTAACGCCTAGGACTTAACTCTCATTGAACCCCTGTGTAACTGAGGGCTGCGATGGGCCGGCGCACTCCCTATAAGCCACCCCTCCCCTCTGGCACAAGGGTTCACACCCCTTGTAACTTCTCCACACCTCAATCGACAAAGCCTCCCGAGGCACCAAGACGTAGGGCTGTCACCTTCTCCGTGAGGGGCCTGAACTCGTAAACTCGTGTGTGTACAACCTTTCTGTAGCTAGGGCCTGACCCTTCTCCTACGTACCCCCTACTTCTACTGTCAGGCTCACTCCCACGACACTCACTCAATGACAGAAGGGGTAGCGAGGCACGTATGTATCGCTGCTATTAAGGATAAAAAGATGAGATATATTCCTACATGAATAGATCTTGTCTATATCATGTCAAGGTTCTTATTGCATTACTCTATTTCTTCATGAATTTAATACACTAGATGCATGCTGGATAGCGGTCGATGTGTGGAATAATAGTAGTAGATGCAGGCAGGAGTCGGTCTACTAATCTTGGACGTGATGTCTATATACATGATCATTGTCTTGGATGTTGTCATAATTATTTGATCTTCTATCAATTGCCCAACAGTAATTTGTTTACCCACCATATGCTATTTTCTTGAGAGAAGTCACTACTGAAATCTACGGCCCCCAGATCTATCTTTTATCATATTGTTTTCAGATCTATATTTCCAAAAACCCAAAAATACCTTGTTGCACTTTTTCTTTACTTGTTTTATTTTTTGTTCTTGCTAGATCTATTTATCCAATTTTATACAAAACAATTTATCTTTTACCATGGAGGGATTGACAACCCCTCTTACACATCGGGTTGCAAGTATTTGTTCTTTGTGTGCAGGTACCGTTTACATAGTGTTGCTTGGTTCTCCTACTGGACTGATAACCTTGGTTTCATAACTGAGGAAAATACCTATCATAGCTATACTGCATCATCCCTTCCTCTTTGGGGAAATACCGACGCAGTTTCAAGTCGCATCAAGCCTTATGTATGAAATTGCCAATTCAGCCATGTGTTCCATGTGTTCCAACAATGCTCTGGAAGAACTGAAATATTTTTCCATGTTTTGAATATATGAGTTAGCATGATCTCCATCAAATTCAGAGATATTCAGCTTGGCAGGTTTAACCTACAAGGGGTTTCTTCTCTGATCGGTGTATGCGATCTGTTTCTAGTTTGACCCTTCCTGGTTTCCTGATTTTCCTCCTACTGGATGTGCTCATCATGTTGTTGCTCTATGGCCCTGTTTGGATACTCTAACTTAGCTAGAGATTAGAGTTAGTTTCTAGCTCATGACTAACCCTGAACCAACTCTAGCCAAAGAGGTGTTTGGATGATAGGGTTAGATTGACAATAAATGCGCTAGGAGAACTAACTCCAATTAGCACCTCTTGGGTGAGATAATTTTTTTGGGTGGGTTAGATGCAACTAGCTCAAACTAGCCCTCATGTTTGGATACTTTAGGGCTATTTGAGCCCAAACTAGCTCAAACTAACTCTAATCCATGGATCCAAACAAGGCAAATTGTTCTGATATGCAACTTTGCGGACCTTCAAGCAAGGATGGCGTGGCGGCGGCGGCATCCTCGTGGTGCACTTGTGTCCTCGGGCTCTGTCGTTGCGACGATGTTTGCTCCAGTGTCGGCACGGAGTCTGGGAGATAGTCCAGGAGCGATGCAGATTGTGGTACGCATCGACGACATCTGAAAGATGGTGGATCGAGTGCTGCGTTCGTGGTTCGTGGATGGCAGATATGGTTTCCTCCTCTGACATCTTAGTCGTGCAGGGATGCCAGATCTGGAGTTCGACAGCGTGTCCGGGGTGTTGCGCCGGTCTAATTTATTCAACGGCAATGGCTTCGCCTTGGGTGAGCCATCTTGGAGGTCCGCAAAGTTGCATATCAGCGTTGGAGCCGTATCGAGCTCGGGTGAGGAGGTGACCCGTCATATTTTTCCATTGGTGGCTGTTGTGGTGGTGCCGGAGGCAGGTGACGGCGATGGTGTCAAGCTGTTGTGGTAGCTTAACTGAAGATTTTAGACAGCCGCAGGGACCAAGATTCAGAGGTCTTGACAGCTACTCGAGTCCATGGCCTACGGAAATCACAGCTTCCGGATTTCTGCTCGGTCTTTTCAATCCGCAGTACAACTTCCCTGGCCCTCTCAGCCTCTCTAATGGCGCCCGTCTTTGTGCTACTACTTACAGGTTGAAGAAGGAAGAGGCACAAGAAAACCAAGGCTACATACATGTACACCAAAAACTCATACATGTCCAGATCTAGCATATACAGCTGAAAATTCCTCTCATTTCCCATTTTCATCTAGCTTTATCTTCTTCCTATAGTCTTCGGAGCTCCATCAGATCAGCTCAGACATAGTATATCATGCCGACCTCGAGGGTGGAGGCGTGCGGGACGGTGACGGCGTAGTTGGGGCCGCGGCTGTTCCTCCGCAGGAAGTCGTAGCCGAAGTTGATCACCAGCCGCCGGAGGAAGCTGGACCCGGTCTTGGCCTTGACGTAGCAGTGGCCCAGGATGAAGGCCATGCCGGCCTCCCGCGCGTCCGTCAGCTCCCGCAGCTCCTCCTCCACGCCGGCGTTCGGCCGCGGGGTCGACGCCGGCAGCACGAACCTCACCCTCTTCCGGACGCCCATCGCCGGCGCCGGCGCTGGCGTTGGCGACGGCGACTGTATCTCCCTCTCCCCCCTGGCGGCGCGCGAGGGCCCGACGGTGCTCCCCGACGCCGCCTCGCCACCGAGGCCCTCGTCCTCCATCATGCGCATCCTGCCGGAGGCCACGACCGTCATCCGCTCCTCGTCCCTGTCGACCACGCCCGGCGTCAAGCCGTTGGCCTTGGTGGCGCCGCCTCCTGAGCGGATGAACTCGGCGACGCTGCACACCAGGTCCTTCTCGAACTCCTGGTCGTCCATCTGCACGTCGTGGTACCCGTACCGGACGATGCACCGGTAGATCCTGTACTCCTTCGGCCCGATCCTTCCGACCAGGAACCGCTCGTCCGGCGAGACGTGCGGGATCGGGACGTTCTTGATGCACATGAAGATGAGCACCTGCCCCATCACCAACGTCAGGAAATGATGGATGTGTCAACACACTTCTGAATGTCTGAACAAGGTAATACGATCAAGCTTCAGAAGAAGAGGAATGTGCAAATACCTGATGGAATGCAGGCAGATTGGTGACAAAATGGGAGAAGATCGCAGGGATGCCACTGTCAAGCTCGGTGTGTATGAGGCCGATGCCGCGGACACGGACGATTCCGAGGTTTGGGCTGAGGCCAAGGAGCCAGTTGATGGAGACCTTGTTCTGAAGATCGAACTCGTACTTCTTGATGGTGCCATAGTGCCAGATGCACATTACCATCATGAAGACGAAGGCGAGGACGATGGGGACCCAGGCTCCTTCCCTGAACTTGATGAGCGCCGCCGAGAAGTACAGCGCCTCGATGGTGCCGAAGAACACGATGAACCCGATTGCCAGGAATATGCTCTTGTGCCAGCACAAGACTATCACCAGCGACATCAGACATGTGGTGACCAGCATGACAGTTATTACAGCCAACCCTGTTTTACAGAAACATCGCCACATTATCATTCATATGTATAGGATGAGTTTAGCAGGGGATAAGGTGATTCAAAGCATATTAACATGGTATACCTGATGCATTGCCCAAGTGTTTTGTGTCTCTGAAACCAATGGTTACCGCTAAGCACAGTATCATCAGGATCCAGTTGATCTCTGGAATGTATATCTGCCCATGTACTTGGGCGGAGGTGTGCACGATCTTCACCCGGGGAAAGCAGCCGAGGGAAGTGCACTGCTTGATCATCGAAAATGTGCCGGTGATGACAGCTTGGCTGCCGACAACTGCCGCAAGAATGGCAATTGCCAGAACTGGCCATCTAATTACCTCTGAAAATGACAAAGTTGCAGACATTTTAAAACACAACACAAGGAGAACAACAATTTAATATTGTTCTCGCCTCTGGCAAAAGATCTGAGGAACATGACTTGCCTGGCACAGACACGTAGAATCCGACCCTGTAGTCACCTTCCAGGATGTGATGCTTAGACAGATAAGCAGCTTGGCCCATGTATGCAAGGATCAATGATGGGTAAACCATGCAAGTAAAAGCAATCTGCATCCAGGAAACTGTTATCAGAGACAAATTATTCCCCAGTAAAATGAGCATGCAGCAGCAATTTCTTCACCTGTATCGACAACTGATTGAAATGCCCCAGATCTGCGAACATTGCTTCAGATCCTGATAGAGAAAATCACCTTTGTATTAGAGGTCATGATCCACAGATCAAGGCACTGAAAAATGGTTGCTGAGCGTTGTACCTGTAACACAAAGCAGTATTCCCCCCAGGGACATCCAGCCTCCTCTCTGTGTTTTCTTCAAGAACTTGTACATGTAGTACGGAGATAACGCTTGATACACATGAGGCTCCCATTTCACAATGTTGTAAACACCAATCATGCTTATGCATAGAAGCCATGCGATCACAATCGGGGCGAAAATGAATCCCACCCGGTGAGTGCCATAGTGTTGCAGCGCAAACAGGCACACCAGTATGAAGCAAGCAAGAGGCAACTCCACATCTGCAGAATCACAATGGCAAGCTACTATCAGAAATGAGTTGTAAATATAGCAGAACAAATCCACAACAAAAAGAATCAGCATAAAGGACAGTGCACGCATGTGCAGGCATAAATCAAGTTTATAAAGGCTAAATTATTGGTATGGAGAAGAAAAACGAAGTTCCTATGCTCTGAATTCCGGAGTTCTCTTCAGCATATGTTCCGCTTTTCACGATACCATATTTGTGCCGGCGCTTTTTTCTTCCTTGAACGGCACATTGAACTAAACAAGCATAGCATTGTAGATGATGGTCATCTCTAACTCCAACCACATTTCCACACCATTAGCACACGGAAAGTACCGTTAGTTGGAGCTATGAGTGGTGAGGAAATTGGTCTATTTTCCTGCTCATAAGTCATAACAACTGTTAGGCATGCGATGACTAGTGGCAGTAGTCCCTTATTTGGTACCCACACATCCCTGTCTGTGATCATGCTCTGTTTCTCGAAACTGAACTGAAGTACTGCACACACACTGCTACATCTTGGCACGCAACTGATCATCTGAGTTGGCTAAGCCAATTCGTTCATGTCCTTGCAGTTAACTTTCACCATCCACTGTTTCATTCGGACGGTCTTACCGCCGACAGCCCGGATCGGCGGATCGCCACATTATCTACCATTGCTAGGTAAAACTTTCAGGTCAAAAGCAGTGGTTTGGATAAAATTAAATGATCTAACAGGGAAGCAATTCCACAACTGTTCAGACCTTGACTCAAGAAACAGTAACAGGGAAGACAAATCTGCCTTCTTCTAAATCCAAAGCAATAGAAAGGAAGAGGGCCATGGCCATGATTGGATCCTTACATTTGTGATGCCCCTTCTCCATGGACAACTCCAGCCCGGACACCGCGGAGAAAACTTCAGAAACAGACCCACATCTCCAAATCAGAAATCCACATCGTAATAAACAGTCCAAAAATAGTAGTAGTACACTGTTGGATCCGAATTAAGAGCATCTTGTGTGGCGATTTGGCAAGAAGACGCACCGGAGATGGCCGGCGTGAGGACGCCGTCGCCGATGACCATGCAGGTGCCGACGAGCGCGAGCACGAGCAGGACGCGCTGCAGCACCTTGTGGCGCTCCAGCACCCGCCTGACGCTGGCGGCGGCGCCCCCGCCGCGCCCGCCCAGCGCGTCGGCATTGTCATACTCGAGGTACTTCTTGGCGGCGGCGCCGCCGGCGTCGGAGAACTGGTCCTCGTCCCCGGGCTCGGCGCCGCGGCCCGGCGGGAGGAGCGCGGCGCGGGCGTGGCGGCAGAGGAGGGAGTAGAGCGCGAAGGTGCCGCCCTCGCCGTTGTCGTCGGCGCGGAGGACGACGCAGACGTACTTGAGGAGCGGCACGAGGGTGAGCGTCCAGAAGACGAAGGAGAGCACGCCCAGGATCTCCTCGTTGGTCTCCGAGTGCTGGATGTCGTCCGCGAACGCCGCCTTGTACACGTACAGCGGCGACGTGCTCAGGTCGCCGTACACCACCCCGAGGCTCTGGTACGCCAGGCTCAGCGTCATCCGCCACGGCAGCCTCTTCTTCCCCTCTCCCCGCCTCCCCTGAACGCGTGACAAACAATCAGAAACAAAAAAAAGCACATTCAACCAAGACGATGGCCGGCAAGGTTTGGCCTGGCCCTCGATCAAAGATTTCAAGAATCACCAGAACGTAACTCCGGCGGCCATACCGTGCTCTCCGGCGGAGTGCCCGGGGCAGCCGCCGTCTCAGGGTCCATGGTAGGGGCGCTCTTCATCCGCTCCCCCTCCACCGCTCGATCGGCCCTGTTTGTACACGCTCGGAAGTGTATGTACTGCCTTGTGGGGTGTTGGGAGTTGGTGCTGCCGGGACGTTCTTGAATTCTCGGAGTGTGCAGAAACCGGCAGGAGACGGGAATGGGGGTGGGAGGATTAGGTGGGATATATCTGGAGCCCTGGAGGTTTTTTACGGGAGGTCAAAGGAGCAGCGCGGGGGGCAGGTTCGACGGGAGGCGGCACAGCATTGGCGTGAGCCGCCTGAGGCGGCAGGGCCAGGCAAGCAAGCAGAGAAGGCGGAGCACGGGGGCGAGGGAGGGGAGGGCGGAACTGTAGAAGGAGACGAGAAGCAGGGGATCAACGGGGGGCTAGAATATGGGGGCGAGGGTGGTGGTAGTGGGGCAGGAGGAGCAAAACCGCAAAAAAGCCATGGCGAAAGCTGCGGTTTTTCCCTTTGCTTTTGGTGAAGAATAAATGGAACTCGCTTGCGCCTAGTTGTTGTTTTCGACGTGGCCGGCTCCCCCCTCATCCTCTGCGGATGCTCCGTGCGGCCTACTGAGGATTCTTCAACATTAATGTGAAAAATGCTCAACGTATTTTCTAACATTAATGTCAAGTGCGACGCAAAAAATAAGTGAAAATGGACGAGAGATAAGTTCAGCATTAATGTGGAGTGCAGGTCAGGCTGTAACTTTGGCAGGAATTGAAACAAAAATGTCCACAAGCATTTATTGGGTGAATTTATCAGTTTATTACATGCAAGAAGTAGCGCAGGGATCAGCTTCTAAATGTAGAGGTTATATGCGAGAAGTAGTTTTCTGCATGCTTATGTGCGGTTGCGCGCTAGTACTATAGTTGGTCGGAAGTTTAGCGATTTTGAGTGGTGCGATAACGGTAGCTCAGTTCACTCACATGCCTACATCTGATGAGAAATTGGGAGATGTTTTATGGTTTTTTTTATGGCTCAAAGCATGTACTGGTCATGTGAGGTTGATGTTCCATTTGTAGATTAGTATTTTAAAGTACACGGACAGTCAATCATACTGCAATTAGTGCACTAAACTACGATTCAAATTATTGTTAGTTTATGCTACTCGAGATGTTGGCATCTAACAGCATACATGGCCTATTTTAGGAGTGTGGAAAAGGGAAGCTTTCCTTCAAGGTTGCTGAGGGAAAGATAAGTAGAAATCTTTCCATCACACTTAATCATACTCTAAAATAGTCATACCTACAAACTCAAACTATCGAAACTCAACCACTTTTTATCATCTATATGATTTGTACTGGTGCAGATACCATAGATCCATTAAACACCTGCTCCCGTCGTAAAAACAATTAGGTCATGGAGCCCGAGTATAAATAAAATACAAAAACCACATTTTTGAAGTTCCATTTTTTTTTTAAAAACTACACGTGAACTTAGGGATGTATACTACATCTGAATACAGAACAACATCTCTATAATTTTCCATGATAAAATACTTTGTGGCTCAAGCAATACAAAAAAAATCATGTCTTTCTAGCACATTCGTTATTCACTATAAAAGTATATACTTTGTTTTTCATATAGTTCACATCAAAGTGTATTTGATCATGAAACTTTATAGAAATTTAGTATGCCTCTCAATGTTCGTGTGCACTTTTTATTTTTTTGAACTTTAAATATGCCTTTTCAACTTTCTCAAAACACGGCTCCATGGAGCTCGGGAGTAAAGATCCACTGATAATGTGAATTGACAAGCTAGGTAAGATGCGGATGAAACCCGCATTAAATTGTCCATAAACATCTTGTGTCGTATATGCGCACATTTCTTGTAAATTTCTGGTAACATTGTGATGACGTGCATTTGTAAGTCAAAAAGACAACTTGTGACACTGATAATGTGATAATTTATAAGGTTTTACGGCTTCTTTGATTCTTATGACTAAAATGCAAAATTTGGGGGAGGAAATATGATTACTATAGCATGCCCACTTTATTCCTTTAGGATTGTGGTTGTGATAAAGTTTATTTAGTTGGAGAAAAAGGAAAAGTAAAGAAATTATTTCCAAAAGGTTTGAGTCAATAAAACATTTTCCTATGAACCATACTACAAATAAATCACTGTATGATTTATCTTACATATCAGACAAGCCACATAGAAAAAGTTTCAATCGTCTATAAAAAAAATTCTTACAATTCATGGCCGAATAGTAAACATTTTGTCATTTTTTTCTAAAATTAAAAAAAAGACTTTACTTACCCAACGACAGTCCCGTGGTCAAGCCAGTGTCGCAGCTTCTTCACACAGAGGATCCGCCCTCAGACCAAGCGAGGGACCCGCGCGCACGTTTTGCTACGCCCTCCTAGCCTACCCGTCCCAAGCAACCAAACGATCTCACGCCGACCCCACACCGAAAACCCAACCAGGCCCCACCGTCCCGGCCACCACGAAGAGATACAGTCTAGCCAGCACGGCGTGGGATGTGCCTGCTGACGTGCCGCCGGCGAGGAGGTGATATGCGAGTGCGCTTCTCACTTGACACTTGACAGCGCGTCCGCCCGCCGAGTGGCGGGCTCCAGGTGTCGCTGCCCAGGCGGAGGCCCACCTGGTGGCGACCCAAAACCGGTGACGTGCCCCGCACTATGCAAGAGTGGACGTGCGTGCGCGCGCGCGTGGGGACCCGGGCGCAACCGCACCGCACCGCACCGCACAGAGTTCTCCCGTCTCCCTTTGTTTTGTTCGGTTTCCCTCGGCGCGACGGGACGCGACGAGCCGGGCGACGGGACGACGCCGCCCCTCGCCCCGCGCTGGAGCTGTTTTTTCACCGTCACGGTTTCACCACGTGCTGCCACGCGTCGGGTCTCGCCTCGCCCACGCTCCGGGGACCGGCGGACGGCGACGTGCGTGGTGACCTGTGTTGGACGGCACCCGTTCGGTGTTTTGCTCCATGGCGGCAGGTGGACCACGTCTTGGTTGGTTTGAAACATGCAAGTCAATGTACTCCCTCCGTTTCTAAATATTTGTCTTTCTATATATTTCAATAAGTGACTACATACGGGGCGAAATGAGTGAATCTACACTTTAAAATATGTCTACATACATCCGTATGTTTAGTATATTTGAAATGCTAGAAAGATAAATATTTGGGAACGGAGGGAGTAACTGACATCCGGGTATACTTGTTTAGGGCATGGAAGGTGTGTGTGCGTGACTTTAACAAGGCACGCAGACAAATCAAGGTGAAAACTCGAAGCAGTGAAAGAACAATTTCTTTCCGAAAAGGGAAAAACAAGACTAGTAGTCTGGAGCACTCAACTCTATAAGAATATATCATTCTGTTTCTATCACACAATTGACACACGACCCGTCTCTGGAATGCCAGAAGAAATTCCGGCATAGGTTGGTGCATCCACGTCTTCACGTACCATCTGCTCCTACTTCGACCACCGTGTTTTTGGCTACCCTTTCCGAGCGATCATACACTGCACCTTCATTTTCCTCTCTCCCGACCGAAACGATATCGCCATCATTCAGTTTCTCTCCTACCATCGACGCAAGCAGAGAAAACAAACAAATGTCACTGGACCTTTCTAGATAGATACAGATTAATATTAGCAAAAGAAAAAAAGATAGATACATATATTAATCAAACTTTTTTTTATGTCCCAGCCGGCCCTACAAATGACGAGCGGGTCGTAGAAATACCAAAGCGGCACCTGCCGCCATGGACAACGACTCCATCGAAATGGCAGGATGGTGTGCGTCCTTTTTTATCATGGCTGACCTAATTAAATTTGGTCTTGGCTCCATCATCAGTTTGTCTTCTTGCGCTTTGGCCTGCCGAGATGATTAGATGAGGATGGATGACCATCCTAATCTTGGTCCATATGGACCGTATCATATACTACACCTTACGCGTGCATACATAGCTTTTGAGATGTCAAAACGTATATATTGCAATATCTTAAAGTCATTTTTTTCTGAGGCATAAAATTAATATTGAACGTCAGACAGCATAGTATTTTTTTATATGGATGTGGAGCACTAATAAGTAAACTATTGCATTTTTTCCAGGCCAAGAGCATAGTTTATTCGACGGCTAATCTCGTGGACGTAGTTGCGTGCCTTTGTCATCGCATCATGCATCACGTACGCAATCCCATATAAATACGTTTGTTGATGTTGATGAGCACCACTTTTGGACGATCATGATGAAGGCCAGAAGAAGGCTGCATCGATCCACACTCACTTGCACGGATCTTGGGTGGTAGGCCAAGGTAGGGCACACGTCGTACTAATAGTAAAACATCAAAAACATATGGACTAAGACAAACGTGCAGAGTCCCCCCCAACCTAGAAGCATGGCCCCAAAAGGTTCCTGTCTGTCTGCGAAGACTGATGCAAAATGCGAAACACATGGCTTGTTGATCTTCATGATTAATCGCTCGTGCTAGCTAGAGGCGTGTAGAAATGCTTACTTTTCAACATCACATGTAAACAACATACAAAGTACACCGCCATGTAATTCCAGGCGGAGGTAGTACGTCAGTACGCCTGGTAGGGCATGTAGCTTCATCAATTGTCCTTTACGTTTATGATATAAATGGGATTAGGTCCTTGATTTTCCATTGACCAGCTCAAGCATTGCATGCTGTAATTTACAGTTGTTCTTCGAAAGTGAAACCAAAACAAAATTGCCTAGCAGCCATCTACAGGTCTACTATGGAATTAAGAGAAATCACCATGCACAAGCTCGAGACTAGTCTACCATGGTCCAATCTTTCCCTGAGTTTTATAATAGTCGACGGCATTTCGGAGCCATGCATTCTTGAGCCCTTGGGGTGGCTTTCATATTCCGTTACGGCCTTACGGTTATAGATCTTCACAAGGACAAAACTGTTAGTGATAGTTTTTCAGGAGCCTAGAAAGCAACCCCTAGAAGTTAAGATCCACTTGGGAAGCATCACCCCTTCGGAATATATGGTACTTCTGAGTGTTAATGTCCCTTTCCTAATGGCATCAAGTGGCCAGCATCACTGCGTGCACAAAGGATTTTGTCCCCTTGTTCTGAAAACTAAGAAGTAGCGACCGGCTGGTATCCTTCTAGAAGCCCATGTCACGTGAGCCATTTACAGAGAGAGATGCAGAGCAAATGTTCTAGAAGCTCAAGCTTGATCACTGCAGTGACCAATTGGTACTTCATTAGTTTCTTTTTGCTCCACATGTTTATTTTGTCTTTAGTCAAACTTCATAAATATTGATCAAAATTATATTAAGAAACATCAACGTTAATATCAAACAATACAGTATGAAAATATATTGCATGATTGACCTAATGATATTGATTGGTAATTTTGTTGGTATTTTCCTTTATAAATTTGGTCAAACACTTTAGAAATATTGATTTGAGATGAACCTCATATGCGAAGTAAAAGAAACAGATGGAGTATTTTTTCTAGAAGCGCGAGGCGGGCACTTCAACACAAATTGTTGGTTTGTATATATTGCGAGGCGTCATATTTGTTATAAGGGCATCTCCAACGCAGACCCTCAAACCGCCCGTATATGTCCGGACCGCGCGGTTCAGACGTGTTGTGCCATATTGCCATCTAACGCGGGCTTGTATTGGTCTGCCGAGCGGTCCGAGCGTACTTTTTCCCGCATACCAGAGACAAATCAGGAGGGCGGGGGCCTTGCGGGCGTCCGGACTGCTGCCACTCCCGTGACTGACTACCCTGGCCCATAAAAAAAACCACCCACCTCTCTCGCGCCTTCCATCAAACGCCCGCGCCGCTTGCCATGTCGCATTCATGCGGGCCCACAACATGCAGCAGCCGGGAGGACTAGGCTGCCGCGGCCCTCCTGCGTTGTTTCGCTGCTGGAGGGACTACGATGACGACAACACTGATGGCGACGACGGTGCAGCATGGCAGGGCAGCCGCGTGTAAATTAAAACATGAGGTGGTCGTCTGGTATAGGGTTTAGTTTTTTTGTTTTTTAGTTAAACGGTCGACCTTTTTATGTAAATTATAACCGAACTTGAATGAATTCCACCGTGTTTGCATGGATTTCGTCCGTTTAGTTCAAACAATGGTTGAATTGTGTGCGGGCAGCGTTGGATGGCCGCCTCCGGCATGAGTGTCCACGGACCGGCCCCCCATGTCTGCGAACGGATTGCGGAGCAAATTTGCGGGTCAGTATTGGAGATGCCTTAACACTTCTTCTATGTAATGCTGCAAAGATACTTTTATTCATACACATGCAAAAATTTAAGATTTTCTAGAAAAAAGAAAACATTGGAAACGTAGATGACTAACAAAGATCTTGGTAAAAATGGAACTTACATAAAAGTATTTTAATTCGTCCTTTCTAGCTTCAGCTTTTGCAAATTGTTTCCTTGCCTACAAAGAAACTGCAAATGCTACAATAACCTCGAAGCTGAGGATTTGATAGAGCTAGATATACTGTGGTTGAGGAGACATCCCACGAAATAAATTGTCAAATCGCTATTTTGTTGCCACACAAAGAGATTAAACAAGGGAACCAAACATCCACAAACCACAAACCGAGATAGGTTAAGGCGCCAAGCAAAATCCATTGGATCAAGAGGTATGGATCCTTCAAACGCAAACACATCTCTCGTTGATGCAGATCGCAATGTCCTTGCTAGAGTCGAGATGGAGCGGGAGCTTGTAAGATCTTCACTCATGAATAGGGGTAATCAAGAAACATATAGACCTAGCATGGAGTACCTAAACCACCACACGTCAATTTGGATCCTATCTCCTAGCCTCATATCAACTACTAGAGGTGAGGGGGACCAATGAGAATGCATGATGAAGATAAGGGAGCCACCAAGAATGCACCCTAGCTAGAAGCTAGTGTTCTCTCATGCAGTTGTGAGAGGAGTAAGGAGCCGCATATTGTTGTGCAATCACATCATCCTATCTAGCTTTTGAATAGTAAACTAAAAATATTTCTCTAACACGCTATCGTTGGAACTCCGCATGTTTTCTCGAAAACAAAGTATCAATTATTTCAAGAAGGGGTTCAATCTGGTGTGGGGGAGGAGGAGGGGGTGAGGACAAGTGGACTGAACCGTGGGTGGTTGCCATCATCTGGAGATTTTGCCGGACGAGCTCAACCAATTTTTAGAGAGAATATTCCGCTGGTTGCCCTCATTCCTCTCATTATGTGAGCCAAACACACCACGCCTTATTCAGTTAGGAGAAAACAAAAATTTCGGAGTCAGGAATAGCACATGTGTGGAATAGAATGATAATTTCCAAGCTAAGGAATTGCATTTCCTTGATCCTACGCAAAAAAGGCTATGACTAGATGTGCAGTTTTCTCCAAACACACAGAAAATGAACAACATTATTAAGGTATGGTTGTGCTTGTTTCCTCTGGAGTCTTCATTCATATGGATTTTCTGTGAAAAACCTCCAAACCCAGTGAGCCCAAATATTTAGAAACACCTAATCTTTTTACTATAGCTTGGAATTCGGAGGGTGGGGAAAGGGCAAAAGGGATTGTAGAGGCTTATATTTTTTTGACCCACGAACCCTAGAACAATCATTCTATGATATTTTCTATTAAAGTCAAATAATACAATATACACATAAGAGGAAACTCAAAAAGAAAAAATAACAAAAGAAAGAAAAGAAAACAAGGAGCAGTACATTTGTAATTAACCAATGCATGTTCTATGAAAAGCTGATTTTATCTCAGAATCCAGTCATCAAAGATGAGCACCCATCGCAACACATTCAAATGTTGAGCATTGATTTTGTATTCCAAATTTTGAGATCTTCCTTGAGTTTAAATTTTCAACAGTTTATACTTGGAACTTCCTTTCTGGAGATTTTCCCATTTCTCTATCCCTAAATGTTCCAACATCCTTAAATGGTCACCTCCATAGCAACGTTTTTGGATAGTAATTGGTGTGTCAATAAAATGTCATCATGGCACGAGGTACGACTTTTTGAAGGGAAGATGTTGTTCTATCAATCCTGAAAAAATCCCAGAAAAGGTGCCTTGAGGTTTCTTCAGTAGTCTCATTACAAAGATAGAATCATAGCAATCCAAATGAAACGATTTTCTTCTCAGGAGGTTTCTAATGTTAACTCTATCATGTAGTAACAACTAGAGAAAAAATCTTGCATCTTACTCTGCATGCACTTTTCCAAATCCATTTGAAAAAAATATCACTACTAGGGAAATGCTTATAGGTAGGGCATCAGTAGTAGAGCTGGAAAACAACAGACGCTGCTGCTAATTAGCAGTAGTGCTGGTTTGGGGCAGCGCTACAAGTAACACTACTAGGAAAAAGGCTATAGATGATATGGCCACTAATGACGCACCAGGCATGTGGTGCGTCATTACTATATACTAATGGCGCACCTTGTTCTGGTGCGCCATTAGTAATATATTACTAATGGCGCACCTGGTGCCTGATGCGTCATTAGTAGTTTTGAAAAAAAAATTGTTACTGATGGCTCACCGTTGTACAGTGCGCCATTACTAGTTGACATAGTAATGACGCACCAAAGACAACGTGCGCCATTAGTAGTTTTGAAAAAAAAATTGTTAGTAATACTGAGCCCCACCTCCCCTTGCCCCTCCCCTCGCCGCCCCCTTGCCCCACCTCCCCACCTTCCCTCGCCCCATCGCCCCCCTCCCCTC
>NC_057813.1:536911853-536913439 GCF_018294505.1 Triticum aestivum | reverse complement strand
CCCAACGCCCCCTCCCCGAGCCGAGCGCCGCCTCCCTCGCCATCCCCCCTCCGCCCGCGCCCGCGCCCTCGACGTCCTCCCGCCCAAGCCTCAAGGGCACCCGCGTGGAACGGATCGGGCGAGACACAGAGAAAGACGAGTGGAGGAGCCCGCCGCGTGTCACCGGAGCTTCAACGCCCAACCGCTGCCGGAGCTTCAACGCCGGCGTCTTCCTCCATTCCTCCATCCCCTCCCCAGGTGATTCCTCCCTTCTCCTCCACCCCTCCCCTGCAAACCCTAGGGCCATGGCGGCAGGCTTCTTGCTCCTCAGTTCTACACGCATGGCTAGTTTAGATTGTTCTGCTGTTCACCCATGTGTGCTAGTTTAGATTGTTCTGCTGTTCCTGGTTTAGGGTCTCAATTGAATCAAAGTTAGACCTAATTGGGGTGTTACAGTTGGTCGATCTTAATGTAAGTGAAATCATATCAGCTACTCTGAGTTTGTGATGAATCATTTTAAGAGTAGTTATATCTGACATGCTGTGTGGCTGTGCTTGTTGAATTTGAGATGCCTTTTCTTGCCAAAAAAATAAGATACAATTGATATGGGCCTTGACCATTTGCACTGCAATTTAGGAAGGAACTTGTTACATGTACATGTCTGCAGCTTCAGTAATTATAAGTACCTTGTACCAAAATCATAAGCACACTAGCCATATAATCCTTCAGAATTGTCTACAACAAGTAACAGAAAGAGCCAAGAGAGAGAACCTTATACACTGTTTCTGTTGATCTATTTATAAATCCATTATACACTGGTTTATGAATCCATTGTAAGTTGTTGGAACACACTATTGACATGGTGGAAATAGTAATAGTCGCTTGATCTGTTTCATCCCTGTATATATCATGCTCACTGAACATATTATAGTGAAAATTTAGTTTGATGCCATCAAATTCATTGAGTAATACTCTTGGCATTCTTGGAGATCTGCTAGTTTTTGGAAGTTTTTCTTGCTACAGTTAACTGAAAATGTTCAGTGTTCCAACCAGGTCAATTTGCTGTCAATTGCTCTGTAATACTCAACCAGGTTTATGCAAAATGAAGATCAACCATGTTTATGTAATAGATCAAATTGCAATAGATTATCTGCAGTAAATCAAACTACAGTAGATTACTCAATATTCTTGCCATTTGTTGATAGGTTATAAATATTGACCATAAATAAGAATGAATATTGACCATTTGTTGCTGCTAGCACATGTTGAAGTGTACCTGATGATGCTTCTGTAGAAAATTCAATCTTCCTCCTCAGGCATGTGTTGTGTGACCTGACAAAATATAAATGTGTTGTGTGCCATGTGTTGGTAATTCAGTAAAGTCAAACACTACTAGGAAAAGGGCTATAGATGGAATTGACACTAATGACGCACCAGACATGTGGTGCGCCATTACTATATACTAATGACGCACCATGTGTTGGTGCGCCATTAGTGTCCAAATACTAATGGCGCACCACATCCACGGTGCGCCATTAGTAAAAATATTTTTTTTTAAATTTTGTTCAAAACTACTAATGGCGCACCGTGGGAGTGGTGCGCCATTA
>NC_057813.1:536910717-536911666 GCF_018294505.1 Triticum aestivum | reverse complement strand
TAAAAAAAAATTAAAACTTTTTTTTGAAATTTTTTCAAAAATACTAATGGCGCACCATGGGTGTGGTGCGCCATTACTAGTTAAACTAGTAATGGCGCACCATGCCACGGTGCGCCATTAGTAACCTTGGCCACCACTTCCACCGAATGCACCCCCCTCCCCCGTGGATCGCCTTTTCAGTTTAAAAAATAAATAAAAGAAAATGATAAAAATGTCAAAAAAATAAAAGAAAATAAGTTTCCCATGTGATATGTGGCCTAGTTGTTGGGAAAATTTGCAAATATGAATTTTGACTTCATTTGCAAAATCTCGCGAGAATTTGTAAAAATGGGCATAACTTTTGCATACTAACTCGGATGAAAAAGTTTTTTATATGAAAAATCATCTACTCGAAAAGTTACATCCAAATTTAACTGGGGGAACCCTGTTAAACATTTTCAAAATCCTCAAAAACCTAACAGAAAAAAAGATACGCGACTTTTAAGATCTAGAGAGGCAAAAAAAATCAAAAAAATTCAAACTTACTAATGGCGCACCTACCCATGGTGCGCCATTACTATCTTCCCGCCTTCAAAATTCAAAATAAGTCAAAAAAATAAAAAAAGTTACTAATGGCGCACCTGACCATGGTGCGCCATTAGTATCTTCCCTCCTTCAAAATTCAAAATAAGTCAAAAAAATAAAAAACAATTACTAATGGCGCACCTGCCCGTGGTGCGCCATTAGTATCTTCCCGCCTTCAAAATTCAAAATAAATAAAAAAAATAAAAAAAATTACTAATGGCGCACCTGCCCGCGGTGCGCCATTAGTATGCCGTATATATGGCTGGTCCTCTCCTCCTCTCTTCATTTCATCTTCCCTTCTCTCCTCCACCATACTTATCCTCTCCGGTGACCTCCTCCTCCTCTCCGGCGACCTCCTCCTCCCTCCTCCCTCCTCCCCTCCCCT
>NC_057813.1:536867916-536910438 GCF_018294505.1 Triticum aestivum | reverse complement strand
TATACCAGATACTAATGGCGCACCACTGGTGCGCCATTAGTAAAAATTACTAATGGCATGCTAGTAATGGCGCACCGGTGATGCGCCATTAATGGCCAAATTAGGTGCGCCATTAGTAGCGGTTTTTCTACTAGTGAAACAAGCACTGGATTTAGGCATGTTGCTTGCTGAAATTGTAGCAGCAACAACAACTATGGCTGAATGATGAACATGTTATACTGGTCAGATTAGTTCAGCAACAACAACTATTTTCAGTTTGTCTTATGGGTCATCTAAAAAATGTTTTATTGGATCATTCTTGCTGACAACTCTTTGTGGTCAAACTCCTTGCTGACAACTGCTGTACTTGTGAGTTTCCTATAGGTTAGCTTCATTTTACCTAAGTTGGCTCTAATATGCTAACTTAGAGCTTATATGCTTAGTTTCCTATAGGTTAGCTCCAAAATAACTTATGTTAGCACAAAATGATCAAGTTTACATAATAAGCTTATATTCTTCTTCTTACTCTTCTTCTTTTCCAAAATGACATAGGTTAGCTTCATTTTACCTAAGTTGGCTCTAATATGCTAACTTAGAGAGCTTATATGCTTAGTTTCCTATAGGTTAGCTCCAAAATAACTTATGTTAGCACAAAACGATCAAGTTTACATAATAAGCTTATAGTCTTCTTCTTATTCTTCTTATTCTTCTTCTTTTCCAAAATGACATACGTTAGCTTCATTTTACCTAAGTTGGCTCTAATATGCTAACTTAGAGAGCTTATATGCTTAGTTTCCTATATGTTAGCTCCAAAATAACTTATGTTAGCACAAAATGATCAAGTTTACATAAATAAGCTTATAGTCTTCTTCTTATTCTTCTTCTAGTATTCTTCTAGTCTTCTTCTTCTTCTTCTTCTTCTAACTTCTTGTTTATCATTTTGCAGATTTGATTTAATTCATGGAAGCTTGCATGGATGGAGTGCTTCTTTTCCATTTGTGTTTTTATTTTGTATCAATGTGAAAATTTTGTGAATTAATGGATAACGGTGTTGGATGAACAATGTGAAACTTTTGTAATATGTAACGATGGAACTATATGTTGGCTATGTATGTATGTATGATGAAACTTGTGTGTTGGATATGATTGTTATATGGATGCTTGTTGTATATATATGTGTTGGATATCTCATATATGAAAAAGTGACCTGAGATTAAGGAAAAACGATTTTTTTTAAAAAATTGTTACTAATGGCACACTACCATGTGGTGCGCCATTAGTATAGCAGATACTAGTGGCACACTTTGGGAAATACTAATGGCGCACTACATGGTGCGCCATTAGAACACCAGATACTAATGGCGCACCGGTGGTGCACCATTAGAATTTAATTCTAATGGCGTGATGCTAGTGGCGCACCAGTAGTGCGCCATTAGAAGGCAAAACTGGTGCGCCACTAGCATGCATTTTCCTAGTAGTGTAATGCTTTAGCAGTCGCGCTGGAAATGGAAAAAGCGCTACTACTAAGTGGGACCCAACGAGCCCACCAATGCTAGCAATAGTAGCAGCGCGGCTCAAAATACAACGCTACTGCTAAGATTTTAGTAGTAGCGCTTGCTTTGACAATACCGCTACTGCTAATGGGCCCCACTTAGTAGTAGCTCTTATCCTAGCAAGCCCTACTACTAAGCACCATAGCAGTACGTTGTCTAGAAAACAGCGCTACTACTAGGCATGGCTGGTGCCACCTTTTTACCCCCCTCTCCCCCTCCCCCTCCTCCCCTCTTTGCCCTCTCTCCCTCCTCTGCCCTCCGCCATCTCTAAGTTAGTTCTCCACCATTTTTGCGCTTCTTCTCTCTTCCCTCTACCTCTCTTCTCTCCCCATTAATGCCCCCTCCACCATAATTCTCCTCCATAAATGTCCTCTCATCTCTATCTAGCTACCTCATTTATTTGTCTCTCCCTCTTTCCATACATATAGATCTAGCTAGCTCATCTCTCTCCCTCTCCAATAGTTAGCTAGAGTCATCTCTCCTCCCAACAATCTAGCTAGCTATTAAGCCATCCGCACACTTTCGGTCGTCCCTATAGGTAGCGAAGGCCTCATCTAACCATGCTCGATCTCTCTTGGGAGATAGGTGAGTAAAAAGTTGTGCATGTCAAGAATGGGAATATGTGTGTTTGAGATATGGAGAGATTTGTGCGAGTGACATGCCCCCGAGTTGCTTATGTTTTGCCGAAATGTCGATTTATTTCCGTTTCGGTGAATTTCGAGCAAACTCGATATGTACTATTTTTAGGCAAGGTCATGCCAAATTTTTATATGACTTTGATGCATGCATGCATTTTGTTTATAACCCTTTTGCTTGTTATACCTTCAGTCGGTCATGAAGGTGAGTGGATGAAAGGTGGAGCGATACTTGCAATCTGCGGTGATGGACATGTATGCAAATAATTGGACTAGGATTAGATGTCCGTGTACAAGATGCAAAGAAGGAGTCCTTTTGGACCCTTTTGATCGTGGCAGTTTAAAGGCGCACCTGTTCATGAATGGTTTCATGGATGGCCATACTTGATGGATAAGTGAAGATGATGATGAGGACATCCACATGGCAGGGAATAATGACATGGGGCTAGACAAAGAGATGACCGATGGACACAAAGATGATGTCACCGGACATGGCGGAGGGGAAGAGTCCGGACATGGCGGTGGCAGAGAAGATTCCATACATGTAGAAGAAGAGTCCAGACATGGAGGAGAAGAGGCGGCGGTTACGTCGTAGTCTTCGATGCTACTAAGTGCAGCCATGCAGGACCCTCATGTTCGAGACCTCCTTCGCAAGAGTACAACTAGCCAGAGAGCTGCTTCTAGAGAGGAGGCCAAGTTGGCGCAACTTGAAGTAGACTTGAAGACTCCATTATATGTCGGTTGCGATCCCTAGGTGACCCGCTTGAGTTTCATGCTCGAACTTCTAAAGACGAAGGCCAAAAACAAAAGGACAGACAAAAGCCTCGATGAGCATTTGAAGTATCTACATAATAAAGTTCTTCCCGCGGGGAACCTGTGTCCTACCAGTGTCGAGGAGGCCAAGAAAATTGTTTGCCCTTTTGATTTGTCGCACATTAGATAGCACACATGTGTCAACAATTGCATCATTTGTCGGGGGGGGGGGAGCACGTGGAAAAAACAAGTTGTCCAGTGTGCAACGCTTCTCGATACAAGAAGACAAGAAATCTTGATACAAGAAGAAAGGAAAGAAAGCTTCTCAGAAAGTTGTATGGTACTTTTCGATCACTCCCCGTCTGCAGCCGTATTTCGTAGATCCTAAGGAAGCAAAGCTCATGCGTTGGCACGCGGAGAGGAAGAAGCCCGGCGATGGAGATGATCCGAAGCTGAGACACCTCGCAGATGCTAGCTAGTGGAGAGCATTCAATGTTGTACATGGATTTGCTGCAGAAGATCCAAGGAACATCATGCTTGGTGCGAGTACCGATGGCATGAATCCGTTTGAAAACCAGAACACCAACCACAACACATGGCCCGTCTTTGTATGGATGTACAACCTCCCCCATGGAAGTGCATGAAGACAAAGTACATACACATGAGCATGCTGATTCAAGGGCCAAAACAATGGGGAAATAATATTAACCTATATATGGGGCTTCTGAAAGAGGAGCTAGACACATTATGGAAAACACCTGCATGGACATGGGACGCCAGCAAAGGAGAGTATTTCTGTATGAGAGCCGCGCTGATGACAACGGTGCACGACTATCTCGGTTATGGGTACACCTCAGGACAGGTGTGGCACAAATACTGTGGATGCACGATGTGCTTGGATGATACAACGTGTCAGCAGCTTACGTCAATGAAAGATGGCGGGTCTGGGAAAATCATGTACATGGGGCATCATAGATGGCTCGAGAAGGACGACCCATGGAGAAAACATGGAGATCTATTCAATGGTTTGGCTGAGCATCAAGTACCTCCACGTAAGAGGAGCAGCACCGAAATCCATGAGCTGTTGAAAAACTGGGAACAGTGCCCCATGCCAGGAAAGATGAAAAAGGTGCCAGACCGCTACTAAAGGTATGGAAAACGAGGTCTGTTTTCTGGGACTTGGAGTACTGGCCCAATCATGACACGCCTCATTTCCTTGATCAAATGCATATCACAAAGAATGTCCTCAAGAGCTTGCTTGGCACACTGATGAACATGCCGGAGAAGACTAAGGATGTGCCGATGGCAAGGAAAGACTTGGAACATTTGAAGATCAAGAAAGATCTCCAAATGCCACTCCATAAAAAGTCGACGGAAGAGAAAGAGACAGATACAGAGGAGGGGAAGGGGCAGAAAAGTCAACAAGAAGGAGGAGAATTATTGCCCCCCTTCTTGCTTCTACTTAAGTGCGAAGGAGACCGATCAATTCATCAAGTGCCTTACGGGAATCAAAGTCAGTTCCGGTTACTGTGGGAAGATAAGCAGATTTCTAGACACCAAGAAGAAAAGGTTCAGCGGGATGAAGTCTCATGACTATCACATGATGATGACACAGATATTCCCGGTTGCCATTAGAGAGATAATGGACAAGCACGTCTATGACATGCTTACTAGTCTCTGCAACTTCTTCGACGTTATCTCTCGAAAGTCCATTAGTGTGAAGCAACTCCGAAGACTACAGGAAGAGATCATTGTCATACTATGTGATATTGAGATGTACTTCCCGCCCGCGTTCTTTGACGTCATGGTGCATATGTGTGTTCATATCATGGACGACATCATTGACCTCGGGCCGACATTCCTTCACAACATGATGCCGTCCGAGAGGATGAATGGGTTCATCGAATGATTCGTTCGTAACATGTCCTGTCCTGATGGGAGCATCGTCCACGGGTATTTGACACAAGAGTGCATCTCCTTTTGCGAGAATTATATAGGCGTCGGAGACCCTGTTGTTGGTTTGCCCGTCAATAAGCACGATGGGAGGCGCAGAGGAGAAGGTCACAACAATGGCCAGAGGGAATTGCACGTGGACTAGTCGGATCGACGAAACGACTTTGACAGGGCTAACTTAGTACTGCTACAACACCTAGTTGTGGTAGATGATTTATGTGTCACTGCACAAACAAACCATCGCAAAGAAGTACCATGATATGGGGATGCGCAAGATGGATGACGAAGTTACTGTAAAGCATAATGCCACTTTCTTGAGTTGGTTCAAAGAGCAAGTTCTTGCTAATCCCCCGGAAGAGGGCAGTTCAGACGAATTTCTCAGACACGCCTTAGCACATGGCCCTGCGCCCAAACTCACAAGCTATTAGGCATATGAAATCAATGGGTACACGTTCTACACGGAGGCCAAATACATGGATAGTGATTACCAGAACTCAGGGGTGACGACTGAATGCATGACCTGAAGGAAATATGCCCTAGAGGCAATATTATTTTATATTCCTTATTCATGATAAAGGTTTATTATTCATGCTAGAATTGTATTGATCGGGAACTTAAATACATGTGTGAATACATAAACAAATATCGTGTCCCTAGTAAGCCTCTACTAGACTAAGTCGTTGATCAAAGATGGTTAAGGTTTCCTAACCATAGACATGTGTTGTCATTTGATAACGAGATCACATCATTAGGAGAATGATGTGATGGACAAGACCCACCCGTTAGCTTAGCATAATGAACGTTCAGTTTATTGCTATTGCTTTCTTCATGTCAAATACAAATTCCTTCGACTATGAGATTATGCAACACCCGGATACCGGAGGAATACCTTGTGTGCTATCAAACGTCACAACATAACTGGGTGATCGTAAAGATGATCTACAAGTATCTCCGAAGGTGTTTGTTGAGTTGGCATACATCAAGATTAGGATTTGTCACTCCGAGTTTCGGAGAGGTATCTCTGGGCCCTCCCGATAATACACATCATAAGCTTGCAAGCAAATGACTAAGGAGTTAGTTACGAGGTGATGTATTACATAATGAGTAAAGAGACTTGCCGGTAACGAGATTGAACTAGGTATAGAGATACCGATGATCGAACTCGGGTAAGTAACATACCGATGGACAAAGGGAATTACGTATGTTGTCATAACGGTTCGACCGATAAAGATCTTCATAGAATATGTAGGAACCAATATGGGCATCCAAGTTCCGCTGTTGGATATTGACCAGAGAGATGTCTCAGTTATGTCTACATAGTTCTCAAACCCGTAGGGTCCGCACGCTTAACGTTCATTGATGATATAGTGTTATATGAATTATATGTTTTGGTGACCGAATATTGTTCAGAGTCCCGGATGAGATCACAGACATGACGAGGAGTCTCGAAATGGCCGAGAGGTAAAGATTGATATATAGGACAATGGTATTCGGACATCGGAAGTGTTTCGGAGGGTACTAGGTACTTATCGGGTTGAGGGAGTCCTGGATTAGGGGGTATCCGGACAGCCGGACTATACACTTTGGCCGAACTATTGGATCATGAAGAGACAAGACTCAAGACTCTGTCCCATGTCCGGATGGGACTCTCCTTTGCATGGAAGACAAGCTTGGTGATTCATATATTATATTTCCTTCATTGTAACCGACTCCATGTAAACCCTAGCCCTCTCCGATGTCTATATAAACTGGAGAGTTCGGTCCTTAGAGGGACGATCATAACATTCATAATCATCATAGGCTAGCTTCTAGGGTTTAGCATCTACGATCTCGTGGTAGATCAACTCTTGTACTACTCATATCATCAATATCAATCAAGCAGGAAGTAGGGTTTTACCTCCATCGAGAGGGCCCAAACCTGGGTAAACATTGTGTCTCTTACCTCCTGTTACCATTAGCCTAAGACGCACAGATCGGGACCCCCTACCTGAGATCTGCCGGTTTTGACACCGACATTGGTGCTTTCATTGAGAGTTCCTCTGTGTCGTTGCTGCAAGGCTTGATGGCTCTTCAATCGTCGACAACACGGTCCAGGGTGAGACTTTTCTCCCCGGACAGATCTTCGTGTTCGGCGGCTTCGCACTGCGGGCCAATTCGCTTGGTCAACTGGAGCAGATCGACGGTTATGCCCCTGGCCACCAGGTTAGGTTCGGAAACCTGAACTATACGGCTGATATCCGCAGAGACTTGATCTTTGACGGATTCGGGCCTGTGCCAGGAGCGCCGGGCAGTCACGACGAGCACGGCTTAGACCTGCTATCAGACTATGCTCGGGATGTCGCCCCTGCGGTAGCCCCGGACCTAAATCCGGAGCAGACTGTGGTGCCTAAGGACGGGTGGATGGACCCCGCCCCGTAGGCCGCACACTCATCAGCGGTAAAGCCGAACACATGCCTCACCCCCAAAGAAGCCTGTGACACCAGACCCCCGGACTCGTATCCGGCTGTAGGTTCCAGTCCGCGCACTCCTAAGCCCGCCGAACTTGGTTGGGCTCCTGTAATGGAGTTCACCGCTGCGGACATCTTCCAACACTCACCCTTTGGCGACGTGCTGAACTCGTTAAAATCTCTCTCTTTGTCAGGAGACTCTTTGTCGAACTATGTCCAGCTCGAGTGGGAAGCAGGCGACGAAGGAATTCGTTGCCCTCCCACCACCCACTTCATTGCCACTGTCGATGATATATCAGACGTGCTTGACTCCGAAGACATCGACGATATGGACGACGATGCAGGAGAAGATTCAGAATCACTGGGGCGCTGGACTACCACCTCGTCATACGATATATACATGGTGGATATGCCCAAGAAGGACGACGGCGACAATCCAGAAGATAAAACCCCCGGGCAAAAGCCAAAGCGACGACGCAGACGCCACTCTAAGTCCAGCAACAGTAAAAACAGCGACAAGAGCGCCAGAAAGATCGACACCCCAGTCAACTCCGAAGGCAACAACGACCATATGGACCCAGCAATGGAACATGATGAGCCAGGTCACGCCGAACACAGGTCAGAGCACACGCCCGATCACAATGATCCCGAGGGATGAATTAATCAAACCGCCCCGGGACAAGAACACAGTCCAGACGACGATGCATTCATCATCCCGGAAACACTCTTGGAATGAGATAACCTCCACAGAAGGCTTACGGCCACTGCGAGAAGTCTAAAGAAGCAGAAGCAACGGCTAAAGGCCGCAAAGGAAATGCTCAATCACAGATGGAATAAAGTGCTAGACACTAAAGAAAAGTACAGCGACGATCGCCATACAAAGAGCTACCCAAAATGCAAGCTGCTACCAGAATTCGACGACAAGGCCGTTCCACCAAAGGGCAACATGCCAGGAGGCCGGACAAGCCACTTTATAACCGCAACAGAGTAGTTACCGATGCCGAACACGATTTACGTGAGCTCCTGGATAAGAAAGCCGGCGCGGCCAGGTCCATCTACGGGTCTAAAGGACACACCCCGGCGCAGGACTATGATCACCAAAACGATCATACCGATCAGATACCAGTTCAGAATAAACACCGGACACAACAACAGCCGACGGCATGCCGCAGCACGTCCAGATACAGAGGGGCTGCTCACCCCCTGTGCTTCACCGAAGAAGTACTGGACCACGAATTTCCACAGGGTTTTAAACCTGTGAACATAGAGGCATACGACGGAACGACAGACCCAGGGGTCTAGATCGAGGATTTTATCCTGCATATACACATGGCTCGTGGGGATGACCTCCACGCCATCAAATACCTTCCCCTCAAGCTGAAGGGACCAGCTCGACACTGGTTGAAAAGCCTCCTCGAAAATTCAATTGGAAGTTGGGAGGAACTCGAGGACGCTTTCAGGGCCAATTTTCAAGGGACTTATGTCCGGCTCCGGATGCGGACGATTTAAGTCACATAATCCAACAACACAGAGAGTCCACCTGCAAGCTTTGGAACAGATTCCTCACTAAGAAGAATCAAATTGTCGACTGTCCGGATGCCGAAGCCCTAGCGGCCTTCAAACACAGCATCCGAGACGAGTGGATCGCCAGACACCTCGGCCAAGAAAAGCCAAGGACAATGGCAGCCTTAACAAGCCTTATGACTCGCTTTTGCGCGGGTGAAGATAGCTGGTTGGCCCGTAAAGGCATCAGCAACCCAAGCACATCCGAAACAAGGGATGGCAACAGGAGGCCATGGCGTAAAAACAAACGTGAAAACAAGGAAGAGAGCCCGTACAGCACAACGGTCAACACCGGATTCAGGGGCTCTCGACCCGGTCAACAAAAGAAGCCATTTAAAGGCAGTAAAGAGGGACCGTCCGGTCTGAATAGAGTCCTGGACAGACTGTGCCAAATTCATGGCACCCCGACAAACCTGCGAACCACACTCACAGAGAATGCTGGGCCTTCAAGCAGGCCGGCAAATTAAATGCCGAACACAAGGGAAGGGAAACACCAAGTGAAGACAAGGATGAACCTCGCCAACTGAACACTGGGGGACAGAAAAAACTCCCACCAGACTTGAAAACGGTAAACATGATCCACGTGACTCACACACCCACGAGAAGGCGCGGACGCGCACTCAGAGACGCATTCGCTGTAAGGCCCGTCGCCCCTAAACTTAACTACTGGTCGGCCTGCCCAATCACCTTCGATCACAGGGACCGCCCGACTAGAATGCGGCACAGAGGATCAGCTGCCTTGGTGCTCGACCCAATAATTGACGGATATCATCTCACTTGTGTCCTCATGGACGGCGGCAACAGTCTCAATTTAATATACCAGGACACTGTCGTAGGATGGGGATAGACCCTTCCAGAATCAGACAAAACACCACCACCTTTGAAGGGGTGATACCAGGCGTTGAAGCCCACGGCAGGGGCTCCATCATACTGGAGGTAACATTAGGTTCCCCCGACAACTCCAGGAGTGAAGAACTACTCTTCACAATCGCCCCCTCCAAAGCGGCTATCACGCATTGCATGGGAGAACGGCATTCGCCTGCTTCAATGCAGTGACGCATTACGCCTACCTCACACTCAAGATGCCCGGTCCATGCGGTGTCATCACCGTTAACGGGAACACAGAGCACTCCTCACGCGCGGAGGAATCCGCGACGGCCCTAGCAGCCGTACTCTAAGCGGCCTCCAATACCAGAAAGCATGGCTGGTGGTTAAGACCACAGACATGGCTAGACGAGTTCGGCGGCCAGGATAAACCTGAGCTTGGGCACCATGTACATAATCCTATAAAGGACACCAGGGGCTATAGATATTTAATACAACCCCACTGTTGGCTTGACCTTATTAACAGGCCAATGTCTTACGCTTTTACTATCCATCGCATGCTTATGTTATACTCTCCTACATGAGTTTTTCTTTTTCACAGACACAATTCACGCGATGCCCTTCCAGGAAACGGCACAATGGAGACAAAGGCGCAGACGTGCAGCAGGGCCCCACTCAAAGGTTTCTCTTTAGATTAAGCCCCTGTGTAAACCTTTTTTATCGCCTCTTGTTGTTTTCATATCCCATGGGTACTATACCCATAGAGGGTACTGCCATTATTGGCATTTCGCCACGACAGACTAATGCACGTACCTGGAACTACAGGGTTCATAATGAAAGGGCATTCTTCGGCCCATTTTATATTGCAAAGTCCGAAAACCTTCGGGAGTGTTCGACGTCACGAGTTTGGCCTTATATGCATCAACTCCGAATCATGTCTTTGGTCAAATGTTGGGTTTGCCCGACTCCTGGGTTTGCCACCTTACGTTCCGTTCTTATCGGCTAAGGCGGCCAAAAGAGAACTACTGCAATTGTGCCCCGGTTATTCCGGACGAGCACCTTAGTAGAGAAAGCCGAAAACTGACTATCATGATACAGCGAGAGACTGTTCAACCACTCGAAGACTTACCAGAATCTTTATGATTCCTCCGCATTAACGAAGGACCGTTCCCCGGTCATGTACAAACGCGCCCGTATTCGGATGCACGCGAAGGTACCAGGGGCTACATAGTAGCCCCACCGTCAAACTCCTATGGCTAAGTGAAAGTGTTACAACTATATAGTCCGGTTGCCTAGTTCGACGTGCGATCACCTCCTTAACAGACCAAGACGTTAGATCAAGTGTGATTACACATATTTTTCGCGAACACCCCCGCATTGCATGCGTGGGGGCTGAAGCCAACGACTGCTAACTTTCAGATTGCACATATACATAAAAACGGCTGCACAGGAGGCACAATAATACTTTCTGGCAAAAAGTATAAATATAGCCTCATAATCAAAATAACATTGTTTTTACAATAAAACATGATTTGTCACTCGAACATGATATTCTTCGAGCAATGAGCCTCTATTAAACGAGCACCTTCTGTTACCTGCTCCAAGTAGTGATCGGCCGAATCTTGGCCTCCTGCCGGATTCTGGGTCGCAATGATGGTGGCCTCCATATCTGTCCAATATGCTTTAACGCGGGCAAGAGCCATCCGTGCACCCTCTATACACGCCGACCTCCTCATGGCATTGATCCGTGATACGACACCAAGGAATTGTTGCACTAAACCAAAATAAATGTCCGGCTTAGGCTCCTTCGGCCAAAGATGGTCTATTACAGACCGCATTGCAAGACCGGACAGCCTATGAAGCTCAGCCACATCAGCCATCTTCTCACTCAATGGTAATGGGCGTGCGGGAGCATTGAATTGCGACCAGAACAACTTCTCCACCTCTTTATCACCTTGATCCTCGAAAAACTTGGCCGCATCAGCCGCACTCTTTGCAAAGTCCGCATACGCGTCTGCAGGGCTCCAGCGTCGATCTAGGGGAGCATACTTCGGATCTAAAAACTTCATCCACAATAAGTAAGGGTTTCCAGCCGCGATTTCTCCGGCCAGACGAAGCTCCTCCCGCCCATCCCTGCTTTCAGACCGCGTCTCCTTGGCCGTATCAAGTGCCTTCTTCAGGTCAGCCAAGTTTCCTTGATTCTCCTTCTCAAGGAGCTCATACCGACTGGTGGCATTTTTCAGCTCCACAGCCATTTCGGCTATTTTGTCTTGGCTTTGGCGATGAGCATCCTGTTCGGCTCTCAACTCTTCGGCCGCCTTTAGGGCAGCCGCATTGCTAGCCCGAGCTTGTTCCTCGGCCTGGGCAAGTTCCGCCCTTAGGGCTTCCATGGCAGCATCACCATCTGTAGTCCACACATATCACATCAATATTATACTCATTTCAATTTTTCCTATAAATAATAAGGAAAGCAGAGCACATACCTTGTGACTCGTTAAGCCGCTCGTTCACCAGCGTGATATCGACATCAATAACTGCAATCTGCCTCCTCAGTTCGGCAACTTTGATGGATCGTTCGGCTGCCGGATCCTTAGACACCTGCGCATAAATACAGCGCAATCATTACTTTTAGAATATGATCCCCCGTTTGCCGCCTAGGGCGGACAACCAGAGTCTCAGGGGCTACTATCTATATGGAGCACACCTAGCACGTGCGTCACAGCCAAAAATTATGTATTTTTCACTACATACCTCAAAGCCTCTGAGCAGGCTCGTAAAGGCTTCATTCAACCCGCTTGTGGCAGACAAAATCTTCCTGAGCACCATGCTCAATAATGAATGGTGCCCCTCCGAGAGATCAGCTTGCTCCAGAATGCCCGCCAGTGTGTCCGGCCGAACGCCGGATTCCGCCGGACCCTTTTTATCGCCCCCCGTAGGAGTTGAACGCTCCGGGCTCAGGGCGGCCGAAGTATTAGCTTCTGGCTCCGGCAGGACTGGACTCCCTCGTGACGGCACCTCGGGGTCGCCCGCCTCGTGAGGCGGAGAGTTTGGTGGAGTCTCACTCTCCATCATCTCCGGAAGGAGATCCCCGAAGACGAACTCTGTCGAGAAGAGCTGCTAGCCGGACTGCAGAGAATAGATCTTGGTTACTGTTCTTGGAAAAGGAAGTGGTACCTTCGTATTTACGATTAACTTACAACTCGGTTGAGGGCTGGCTCATTGGCGGGCACGGCGCGGTGAGGACGCCCTTCGGGGCAGGGCCCCCTGGTGAAGTTTTCTTCCCTTGTTTGGCCACCTCCATCTCCAAGTCCTCAGAGGCGGCCCTTTTCTTCCCGCAAGGGGAGGAGGTCTTAGATTCCCCTCCCCGATTATCCTCCTTTGGGGAGGTAGCAATTCGCCCGGTTTGGATGCGCAATGTGTGAAGTGTTGCTTCTCTGTTCTTCCCTTCATCTTTCCCCGAGGGCATTTTGCTAAGCACCTGGCCAAGCATCTTGGCTATGGTAGGGCTAGGCGAGCCTTTGGGAAGTGGCGCCGGACACCTAATTCTCTCTGCTTTGCTGAGCCATTCTTGGCCACGGAGGATTTTCAGAATAATGATTATAATAAATATAAACAAGGTGTTCGGTTTCGGGTTTACTTACTTGGGTATCTAGGCGATTGCAGGTTAGGCCCGCATCCTCGGTGGTGTCCGGACACTTTACTTGTGGCCTGAAGAATAATTTACACATCCCTTCAAGTGTCAGGCCGAAGTAGTGCAAAATAGTCCGCGGACCCTCTAGATTGAATTCACACATCCGGAGAGGCCGGCATTTGCATGGCAACATCCGTCGGATCAGCATTACCTGAATTATGCTGACAAGGTTAATTTCCCTCTCAAGAAGCTCCCGGATACGGCTCTGCAGTGTTGGTACATCACTAGCAGACCCCCAATCCCGTCCTACATTAGTCCATGATGCCAATTGAGGCGGAGGGCCCGAACGGAAGTCGGGAGCAGCCACCCATTTTGTGCCTCTGGGAGCTGTGACGTAAAACCACCTCCGCTGCCACAGATCGGATACCTCTAGGAAAGAACCCTTTGGCCATGGGGCATCGGCGTTTCTGCTTATTAAGGCGCCTCCGCACTCCGCATATCGCCCCTCAATCATCTTCGGCTTCACATTAAAGGTCTTGAGCCATAAGCTAAAGTGTGGGGCGACGTGGAGAAAAGCCTCACACACAGTAATGAACGACGAGATACGGAGGATAGCGTCCGGAGCTAGATCATGAAAATCTAACCCGTAATAGAACATGAGCCCCCTCACAAAGGGATCGAGGGTGAGGCCCATGCCGCGGAGGAAGTGAGGAAAAAATACAACGCTCTCATTAGGCTCGGGGGTAGGGATGACCTGCCCTGGGGCAGGAAGCCTGTGCTGGATGTCGGCAGTCAGATATCCTACCTCCCTAAGCCTCACGATGTCCTCCTCCTTGATCGAGGAGGCCACCCACCGGCCTTGAAGGTTGGATCCGGACATAGTGGAAGATCCGGGGTGTTTGGGCTTCGGTCTCGGGTGTTGGAACTCGAGATGCGAAAGGACGCAGGGGTGGTGGAAAAGAGGTATAGGCCTCGACCCCTTTATAAAGGGGGTGAATATTAAGAGTCCTCAGCATGACCGCTTGAGACTTATCTAAAAACATGGAGTCATACCAACAGTCGCCGTGGGGTTGTGCACACCAATATTGATGGAAGATCCCGTAATAAGGGGAACACGATCTCTGCTCTGGCAGGTCATGCCGATAAAACTACCTCGCAACGTGTGTTGAGGTGGGCTAGGAAAAACCGGTTCATGTTGGGTCAAGCCACAATGCAAGGGCATGATATACAAAGATTGCCCGCAGGTCAAATTTATGATGTGTTCTCTACGGCGGTACGTGAAGATCATCTTGCAGATCCGGACACGGTCTAAGTGTTCGGTAATTACTTTGGAGTACTCGGAGATGGAACCCGCCTTGCAATGCCGAAGACAAAACTGCGCCGGACTCATCGTCATTGAAGCCTGGTTCAGGGGCTACTGAGGGAGTCCTGGATTAGGGGGTATTCGGACAGCCGGACTATACACTTTGGCCGGACTATTGGAGCGTGAAGATACAAGACTCAAGACTCCGCCCCGTGTCCGGATGGGACTCTCCTTTGCGTGGAAGACAAGCTTGGAAATTCGTATATCATATTTCCTTCCTTGTAACCGACTCCATGTAAACCCTAGCCCTCTCCGGTGTCTATATAAACTGAAGAATTCGGTCCTTAGAGGGACGATCATAACATTCATAATCATCATAGGCTAGCTTCTAGGGTTTAGCCTCTATGATCTCGTGGTAGATCAACTCTTGTACTACTCATATCATCAATATCAATCAAGCATGAAGTAGGGTTGTACCTCCACCAAGAGGGCTCGGACCTAGGTAAACATTGTGTCCCTTACCTCATGTTACCATTAGCCTAAGACGCACAGATCGGGACCCCCTACCCGAGATCCGCCAGTTTTGACACTGACACGGGTCACTGGAAAGGAGTTTCGGGTAGGGCTGGAATTCGAGCCGAGTCGGGCCAGCTCGACTCGACTCGCTAGAGCTCATTTCGTTAACGAGCTAGCTCGACTTGACTCGTTACTATAATAAGCTCAAACCCAAAATTGGCTTGACTCGTATAACTCGCGAGCTGAATCATTTAGCTTGTTAAGCTCGATAAATATATGAACATAAAACCCTCAAATATGATAAAAATGATTATATATATATTAAACATATACATCACTAAACAGTTGTAATTTCTTTGTAACGCATGAGTCTCTTGGGCGGCGGCGCCTTCAATGGCTGGGCCTTGTGTTGTGCACGTGGGAGGCAGGTGCTGAGTGGCTAATCTTTTTTTAGATTGGGAGTGGCAAATATTTTGTACGGAGCCTAACGAGTTACACGAGTACTCGTGAGATTTGCTCGTTTAACTTGATCTACAAATGATCTTAAATTAAAGCTTGACTCGACTCGTTATTCTTCGAGTTCGAGTCGATTCAAGCCGAGTCACGAGCTACTCATTTAGCTCGCGAGCTTTGAGTTTTTTTCCAGCTCTAGTTTCGGGCACCCCCGGCAAAGTTATGGGCCTTATGGGCAAAGAAAGGGAACACACCAGCCCACAAGAGACTGGTGCGCCCCTATACAGGCTGGCCCTATGAGGAGGAGAAGGAAAGAGGGGAGGGCAAGGAAAGTGTGGAGTAGGACTCCCCTTCCTTCCCTCTCCCCACTCTTTCCCCTCTTGTTTATACAAGGAAGGGGGAGGGGGGGCGCAGGGCAAGGCGGGAGCCCTAGGGGCCGGCGGCCAGGCCTAGGGCGCGCCTGGCTGCCTTCCCTCCCCTCCCACCTATATATGTGGGGAGGGGGCGCCACACAAGTACACACAACATTGTCTTAGCCGTGTGCGGTGCCCCCATCCACCGTTTACTCCCTTGGTCATATTTTTGGTAGTGCTTAGGCGAGGCCCTGTGGAGATCACATCACCATCACCATCACCACGTCGTCGTGCTGACGGAACTCATCTACTACCTCGTCGTCTTGCTAGATCAAGAAGGCGGAGGACGTCATCGAGATGAATGTGTGCAGAACGCGGAGGTGTCGTATGTTTGGTACTTGATCGGTTGAAGCACGAAGAAGTTCGACTATGTCAACTGCATTGTGAAACACTTTCGCTTACGGTCTACGTGGGTACATAGACACACTCCCCCTTCTCGTAGCTATGCATCTCCATGAATAGATCATTGCGTGTGCATAGAAATTTGTCCATGCAACGTTTCCCAATAGTGGCATCCGAGCCAGGTCTATGCATAGATGATATGCATGAGTAGAACACAAAGAAGTGGTGGGCGATGATGTTCATACTGCTTACCATCAACGTCTTATTTTGATTCGGCGGCATTGTGGGATGAAGCGGCCCGGACCAACCTTACATGTCCACGTACATGAGACTGGTTCGACCTACTGACATGCGACTAGTTTTTTTAAAGGTGGCTGGGGGGTGTATGTTTCTCCTACTTTAGTTGAATTGAATTTGATTGCGGCCGGTCCTTGAAGAAGGTTAAAACAACAAAATTGATAATTCACCATTGTGGTTTTTGTCGTAGCTAAGAGTTTTTCTTGCTAGAAAGCCGTAGCAGCCACGTAACACTCGCAACAACAAAGTAGAGGACGTCTAACTTGTTTTTGCAGGGTATGTTGTGATGTGATATGGTCAAGACATGATGTGATATACGTTGTTGTATGCGATGATCATGTTTTATCAATTTATTGGCAACCGGCATGAGCCTTATGGTTGTCTTTTTATTGCATGAAATGCAAACGCCGTATAATTGCTTTACTTTATCGCTATGAGTTAGCAATAGTTGTAGAAGCAATAGTTGGCGAAACGACCATGACGCAAGGATGGAGATCAAGGTGTCGAGCCGGTGACGATGGAGATCATGACAATGCTTTGGAGATGGAGATCAAAAGCACAAGATGATGATGGGCATATCATGTCATATATTTTGGTTGCATGTGATATTTATCTTATATGCATCTTATTTTCCTTAGAACGACAGTAGAGTTATAATATGAGCGCTTCACTAAATTTTAAGGTAAAAGTGTTCTCCCTAACCATGCACATTTCTACAGTTTGTCGTTTCGAGAACCACGTGATGATCGGGTGTGATAGATTCTACGTTCACATACAACGGGTGTAAGACAGTTTTACACATGCAAAATACTTGGGTTAAACTTGACGAGCCTAGTATGTATAGACATGGTATCGGAACACTGGAGACTCAAAGGTCGAACGTGAGTCATATAGTAGATATGATCAATATAAAGATGTTCACAATTGATGACTACCCCATCTCACGTGATGATCGGACATGGGTTAGTTGATTTGGATCACGTATCACTTAGATAACTTGAGGGATGTTTATTTAAGTGGGAGTTAATTTAGTAATTTGATTAATTGAACTTAATTTATCATGAACTTAGTCCTGATAGTATTTGCATATCTATGTTGTAAATCAATAGCTCGTGATTTAGCTCCCTTATTTTTTGATATGCTCCTAGAGAAAACTAAGTTGAAAGATGATAGTAGCAATAATGCAGACTAGGTCCGTGACTGAGGATTATCCTCATTGCTGTATAGAAGAATTATGTCCTTGATGCACTGCTAGGTGACAGACCTATTGCAGGAGTAGATGTAGATGTTATGAACGCCATGTAACATATGAGATGTTCCAAGAGATGAAATTGGTATTTCAGACTTATGCCTGTGTTGAGAGGTATGAGACCTTTGACAAGTACTTTGCCTACAAGATGGAGGAGAATAGCTTAGCCAGTGAGCATGTACTTAGTATGTCTGAGTACTACAATCACTTGAATCAAGTGGGAGTTACTCTTCCATATAAGATAGTGATATAAAAAATTCTCTAGTCACTATTACCAAGCTACTAGAACTTTGTGATGAACTACAATATACAAGGGAGGACGAAAACAATTCCGAAGTTCTTCGCGATGTTGAAATCGGCAAAGGTAGAAATCAAGAAAGAGCATCAAATGTTGATGGTTAACAAGACCACTAGTTTCAAGAAAAAAGGCAAGGGAAAGAAAGGGAACTTCAAGAAGAATGGCAAGAAAGTTTCCACTCCCATGAAGAAACCCAAAGTTGTACCCAAGCCTGAAACTGAGTGCTTCTACTTCAAATGAAATGGTCACTGGAAGCAGAACTGCCCCAAATACTTGGCGGATAAAAATGATGGCAAAGTGAACAAAGATACATTTGATATACATGTTATTGATGTGTACTTTACTAGTGTTCGTAGTAGCTCATGGTTATTTGATACAGGTTCAGTTGCTAAGATTAGTAACTCGAAACAGGAGTTGCAGAATGAACAAAGACTAGTTAAGGATGAAGTGACGATGTGTGTTGGAAGTGATTCCAAGGTTGACACGTTCACCATCAAATAATCCCTCTACCTTCGGGATTAGTGTTGAACCTAAATAAATGTTATTTGGTGTTTGCATTGAGCATGAATATGATTGGATCATATTTATCACAATACAATTATTCATTTAGGTGAGAGAATAATTGTTGTTTTGTTTACATGAATAAAACTTCTATTGTCATACACCCCGTTTATTGAATCTCGATTGTAGTAATACACATATTGATGCCAAAAGATGCAAAGTTGATAATGATAGTGTAACATATTTGTAGCACTACCATTTAGATCATATTGGTGTAAAATGCATGAAGAAACTTCATGAAGATGGACTTTTGGAATCACTTGATTATAAATCATTTGATACTTGCGAACCATGCCTCATGGGCAAGATGACTAAAACTCTGTTCTCCGGAACAATGGAGCGAGCTAATGACTTATTGGAAATAATACATACCGATGTATGCGGTCCGATGAGTGTTGAAGCACGCGGCGGGTATCGTTATTTTCTCACCTTCACAGATGATTTGAGTAGGTATGGGTATATCTACTTGATGAAACACAAGTCTGGAACGTTTGAAAAGTTCAAAGAATTTCAGAGTGAAGTAGAGAATCATCGTAACAAAAAAAATAAAGTTTCTACGATCTGATCGCGGAGGCGAATATTTGAGTTATGTGTTTGGCCTTCATATAAAACAATGTGGAATAGTTTCACAACTCACGCCACTTGGAACACCACAGCGTAATGGTGTGTCCGAACATCGTAACCGTACTTTATTACAGATGGTGTATTCTATGATGTCTCTTATCAATTTTCCACTATCGTTTTGGGGCTATGCATTGGAGACAGCTGCATTCACGTTAAATAGGTCACTCTCTACATCTGTTGATATGACACCGTATGAACTGTGGTTTGGAAAGAAACCTAAGCTATCGTTTGATGCGATGCTAGTGTCAAAAGGCTTCAGCCTCATAAGCTCGAACCCAAAGTGGAGAAGTGCATCTTCATAAGATACCTTAAGGAAACCATTGGGTACACCTTCTACCACAGATGCAAAGGCAAGATCTTTGTTACTAAAAATGGGTCCTTTCTAGAGAAGGAGTTTCTCTCTAAAGAATTGAGTGGGAGGAAAGTAGAACTTGATGAGGTAGTTGTACCTTCTCTCGAACTGGAAAGTAACACATCAAAGAAAACCGTTCCCGTGATGCCTACACCAATCAGAGAGGAAGGAAATGATAATGATCATGAAACTTTAGATAAAGTTACTACAGAACCTCGTAGGTCGACCAGAGCACGATCCGCCCCGAGTGGTATGATAATCCTGTTCTGGAAGTCATGTTACTAGACCAAGGTGCACCTACGAACTATGAAGAAGCTATGATGAGCCCAGATTCCGACAGATGGCTTGAGGCCATGAAATCTGAGATAGGATCCATGTATGTGAACAAAGTGTGAACTTTGGTGGAGTTTCCCGATGATCGGCAAGCTATAGAGAATAAATGGATCTTCAAGAAGAAGACTGACGCTGATGGTAATGTTACTATCTAAAAAGCTCGACTTGTCGCAAAAGGTTTTTGACAAGTTCAAGGAGTTGACTATGATGAGACTTTCTCACCCGTAGCGATGATTAAGTCCATCTGAATCATGTTAGCAATTGATGCATTTTATGATTATGAAATCTGGCAAATGGACGTCAAAACTGCATTTCTTAATGGATTTTTTAATAAGAGTTGTATATGATGCAACCAGAAGGTTTTGTCGATCCTAAAGGTACTAACAAAGTGTGCAAACTCCAGCGATCCATCTATGGACTGGTGCAAGCATCTCCGAGTCGGAATATACGCTTTGATGAGGTGATCAAAGCATATGGTTTTATACAGACTTACGGTGAAGCCTGTATTTACAAGAAAGTGAGTGGGAGCTCTCTAGCATTTCTCATATTATATGTGGATGACATATTGCTGACTGGAAATGATATATAATTTCTGGATAGCATAAAATGATACTAGAATAAGATTTTTCTTTAATGAAAAACCTCGGTGAAGCAGGTTACATATTAGGCATCAAGATCTATAGAGATAGATCAAAACGCTTGATAAGATTTTCAATGAGTACATGCATTGACAAATTTTTGAAGGAGTTCAAAATGGATTAGTCAAAGAAGGAGTTCCAGCCTGTATTGTAAGGTATGAAGTTGAGTAAGACACAAAGCAGAACCATGGAAGAAGATAGAAAGAGAATGAAAGTCATTCCCTATGCCTCAGCCATAGGTTCTATAAAGTATGCCATGTTGTGTACCAGACCTATTGTGTACCTTGCCATGAGTTTGGAAAGGGGGTACAATAGTGTTCCAGAAGTAGATCACTAGACAGCGATCAAAATTATCCTTAGTTACCTAAGAGGACTAAGGAAATATTTATCGGTTATGGTGGTGCTAAAGAGTTCGCCGTAAAGAGTTACGTCGATGCAAGCTTTGTCACTAATCTAGATGACTCTAAGTCTCAATCTGGATACATATTGAATGTGGGAGCAATTAGCTAAAGTAGCTCCATGCAGAGCATTGTAGACATAGAAATTTGCAAAATACATACGTATCTGAATGTGGTAGAACAATTGACTAAACTTCTCTCACAAGAAAAACATGATCACACCTTAGTAGTTTCTGGGTGTTAATCAAATGGCGATGTGAACTAGATTATTGACTCTAGTAAACTCTTTGGGTGTTGGTCACATGGCGATGTGAACTATGGGTGTTAATCACATGGTGATGTGAACTAGATTATTGACTCTAGTGCAAGTGGGAAACTAAAGGAAATATTCCCTAAAGGAAATAATAAATTTGTTATTTTATATTTCATTATTCATGATAAATGTTTATTATCCATGCTAGAATTGTATTGATTGGAAACTTAAATACATGTGTGAATAAATAAACAAATACCGTGTTCCTAGTCAACCTCTACTAGACTAGCTCGTTGATCAAAGATGGTTAAGGTTTCCTAACCATAGACATGTGTTATCATTTGATAACGGGATCACATCATTAGGAGAATGATGTGATGGACAAGACCCACCCGTTAGCTTAGCATAATGATCGTTCAGTTTATTGCTATTGCTTTCTTCATGTCAAATACATATTCCTTTGACTATGAGATTATGCAACTCCCGGATACCAGAGGAATACCTTGTGTGCTATCAAACATCACAACATAACTGTGTGATCATAAAGATGCTCTACAAGTATCTCCGAAGGTGTTTGTTGAGTTGACATATATCAAGATTAGGATTTATCACTCCGAGTCTTGGAGAGGTATCTCTGGGCCCTCTTGGTAATACACATCATAAGCTTGCAAGCAAATGACTAAGGAGTTAGTTACGAGGTGATGTATTACAGAACGAGTAAAGAGACTTGCCTGTAATGAGATTGAACTAGGTATAGAGATACCGATGATCGTATCTCAGGCAAGTAACATACTAATGGACAAAGGGAATTACGTATGTTGTCATAACAGTTTGACTGATAAAGATCTTCGTAGAATATGTAGGAAGCAATATGGGCATCCTGGTTCCGCTATTGGTTATTTTACTGGAGAGGTGTTGAAAGTGCAACTATCCCTAGGTGGTTTTGGTAATTCCTAACAACATATAGCTCATTGAGCTAATGCTATTTCAAGATAAATATTTTAGGAAAGCTCAATGAATGGCATGGCATGGATGAGAAAAGTGGACCCCTCAAAATGCTAAGAACAAAAGGATTGGCTCAAGCTCAAAGCTCAAGACTCTACATTTTATATTTTAGTGATCCAAGATCACATTGAGTCTATAGGAAAAGCCAATACTATCAAGGAGGGATGAGGTGTTGCTTAATGAGGTTATTGCTCAAAATGCTTAGTGATATGCTCCAAAGCCCTTAACTACTTTCTCACATCCAAATATGACCTAAACCAAAAGTAAAACTCGGCCCCACCGATTCTTTCTATCTGGCGCCACCGAGTTCAGATGTCATAGCCACTGCCACAAACCCTAGGCAAATTGGTCTCACCGATAGGGATCTCGGTCTCACCAAGATGGGATTGTAATCTCTCTGTTTCCCTTCGTAATGTTTTGGTACCACCGAGGTGAGCGATCGGTCCCACCGAGATTGCAATGTAAACTCTCTGTTTCCCTTTAGTAACATTTCGGTCTCACCTAAATGAGCGAACCGGTCCCACCGAGTTTACCTGACCAACTCTCTGGTTAGCTTATTACCAAAATCGGTCCCATCGAGTTTGTGTAATCGGTCTCACCGAGATTACGTTATGCCCTAACCCTAACCATATCGGTCCTACCGAGTTGCATGTCGGCCCCACCGAAAATCCTAACGGTCACTAGATTTGTTGAATCGGTCCGACCGAGTTTCTAAATTTGGTCCCACCAAGACTGGCAAGTTGTGTGTAACAGTTAGATTTTGTGTGGAGGCTATATATACCCCTCCACCTCCTCTTCATTCGTGAAGAGAGCCATCAGAATGAACCTACACTTCCAACTTACATTTTCTGAAAGAGAACCACCTACTCATGTGTTGAGACCAAGATATTCCATTCCTACCATATGAATCTTGATCTCTAGCCTTCGCCAAGTTGCTTTCCACTCAAACCTTCTTTCCACCAAATCCAAATCCTGTGTGAGAGAGAGTTGAGTGTTGGGGAGACTATCATTTGAAGCACAAGAGCAAGGAGTTGATCATGAACACACCATTTGTTACTTCTTGGAGAGTGGTGTCTCCTAGATTGGCTAGGTGTCACTTGGGAGCCTCCGACAAGATTGTGGAGTTGAACCAAGGAGTTTGTAAGTGCAAGGAGATTGCCTACTTCGTGAAGATCTACCGCTAGTGAGGCAAGTCCTTCGTGGGCGAAGACCATGGTGGGATAGACAAGGTTGCTTCTTCTTGGACCCTTCTTGGGTGGAGCCCTCCGTGGACTCGCACATCCGTTACCCTTTGTGGGTTGAAGTCTCCATCAACATGGATGTACGATAGCACCACCTATCGGAACCACGACAAAAACATCCGTATCTCCATTTGCGTTTGAATTCTCCAAACCCTTCCCTTTACATTCTTGCAAGTTGCATGCTTTACTTTCCGCTGCTCATATACTCTTTGCATGCTTGCTTGAATTGTGTTGAGATTGCTTGACTTGTGCTAAGTTAGCTAAAATCTACCAAAGACTAAAATTGGGAAAAGGATAAGTTTTTATTTGGTCAAGTAGTCTAATCCCCCCTCTAGACATACTTTCGATCCTACAAGTGGTATCAGAGCTTTGGTCTCCATTTGCTTTGATTCCCATAGCTTTTGGTGGTCATAGACTTGGTTTCACAACCTAGGAGAGTATGGCGTCTAGCGAGGGAAACTATCACCACAGAGATCCTTACTTTGATGGTACTAATTTTGCTAGTTGGAAGCATAAGATGAAAATGCATATTCTTGGACATAACCCCGCCGTTTTGGCTATTGTGTGTATTGGCTTGCAAGGTGAATTCTTTGATGGGAGAGAACCAAACCGTGAAGCTAGCGTGGATGAGTTGAAGATGCTTCAATACAACGCTCAAGCTTGTGATATCCTCTTCAACAGATTGTGCCCCGAAGAATTCAACAAAATCAACCGTCTTGAGAATGCAAAGGAAATTTGGGACACTTTGATTGATATGCATGAAGGTACCAACTCCGTCAAGGAATCCAAGTTGGATGTGCTTCAAAGTCAACTTTACAAGTTCAAGATGAAGGATGGTGAAGGCGTCGCTGAAATGTACTCTAGGCTTGCTCTCATTACAAATGAGATTGCCGGCTTTGGAAGTGAAGATATGACCTAAAAATTCATCATCAAGAAGATCCTAAGAGCCTTGGATGGAAAATATGATACCATGTGCACATTGATCCAAATGATGCCCAATTACAAGAATCTCAAGCCAACGGAAGTCATTGGAAGAATTGTTGCTCATGAGATGTCACTCAAGGATAAGGAGGAGATCCACAACAAGTCAAGTGGTGCTTACAAAGCCTCATGTGAAGCTCCCACATCATCAAGTGAGAAAAAAACCTTCAATGAAGAATTGAGCCTAATGGTGAAGAACTTCAACAAGTTCTACAAGAGTAGAAGCAAAGAGAGAAGCTCCAAGTCAAGGTCCTACAATGACAAAAGATCTTCTAGTCGAGAGCGTAATTGCTACAATTGTGGAAGACCCAGACACTATTCCAATGAGTGTACGACTCCCTACAAAAGAAGAGAAGAATCACCTAATAGGAGAAGTAGAATAGAAGAATCACCACCAAGAGAGAGAAGGAGTAGAGATGATCGTTATGAACGAAGAACATCCCGGAGAAGCAAGGATTCGGAAAGGAAGGACAAGTCAATAAGGAGCTACACAAAACAAAGACATCAAGCTCACGTTGGTGAATGGGTATCCGTCTCCGACTCCGACAATCACTCCGAGAGAATCTATCACTCCGACTCCGAACATACTTAAGATGAAGGTGTTGCTGGTCTAGCACTTGTGTCAACCAACTCCTACGACATATTTGACTCACCAAATGAAGGACTTGGAAGATGCTTCATGGATAAAGGCCCAAAGGTAATACACCCCGAGTATGTTGATTTCAATAGTGATGAAGATGACTTGTTAGGTGATGATGATTTACTTATTGACAACTCTAGTGATGAATACTATGATGAAACGTCAATTAATCATGCTAATCAAAATGAAACGAATGACAATGATAAGGAGAATATTAAGCTCCTAACTAAAGAACTAAACACTCTTAAGTTAGCTCATGAAACTATCTTAGGGGATCATCGAGAACTTTTAAGGACTCATGAGAAGTTAGGCTTTGAAAAGCTCAACCTTGAGCAAGAGCATGAGTTCTTAAAGGCAATCAATGATGATCTTCGCAAGAAAAGTTCTTCTTACATTGCCAAGCGTTTACTCTTATCTACTTACATGCCTCAAGTCAAGTCTGGTAACAAGAACAAGAAGGATTCTTCCTCTAGTAGTAACAATAATCATGCTAAATCCAATGTTGTTGCTTCTAGTAGGTCTCTTGATTCCACTAATGATTCTCTTAGCCAAGTTACACTTGTGCAAGAAAATATCTTATTGAAGGGAGTTATAGAGAAAGGTGTTTACAAGAGTCTTGCCGGGAGTAAGCAATTCGAGGAAATTGTACACAAGCAAGGAAGGAACCGGAAGAACCAAGGTGTTGGTGTTGAACAAAAGTTCAATGCCAATGGAGTTGAGTGGGAAGAAGATCAATACCCCAAGATGAAGTTTGTTCCTCAACAAGAGAAGTATGATCCTACTTCCTTCAAAGGAACACAAGCTCAAGATGATCTTCCACCACAAGACCACAAGCAAAAAGGCAAGGACAATCTTCAAGAGGAGATTGAAGCTCGTAAGGCCTTGGTCAAGTGGGTTCCCAAGACTACATCAAGTTCTACTTCATCAAGTACGAGTACAACTCCAGGGATTCCCGTCAAGATGATGTGGATCCCGAAGAAGAAGAACTAGAGAGTTCTTGAGGGTGACTCCGCTAACATATTTCACTCATATCATTTTGGCAAGGACAAGTGCAATCAACTTCCACATCTTGCACTAGTTCATGGAGTCACAAACCCTCTTGTTGGTAAGGCAAGGGACAAGGTAACCTAATGCTTTCATAGACATCATCTTGTGTGTGCATCACTCTATGTCTATGGATATCCTTGTTTGTTCCTTGTGGGACTAACCCGTGTAGGTATTGAAAGTGCAACTCACTCCAAAGGATTGCTCCAAATGATCTACATCAACATTGAGCATCCACATCTTCAACACCTACATGAAGTCATCATTGACAAAACACAATGTTAGTTCATCCCTCTTAGGGTGGATCTTACATCTAGGGGGAGCTTTACTCTAAGAATTGGGCTAAAGCAACTCAAATGGTGTGAACACAACAATGCATTATGTAAAAGTGGCAACCCCACTTGAGCTTAAACGATGAGTATGACCTATGATCAAATGTTCTCATTTGACTCCTAAGTCAATATACTCATATATAGATGACCTAGTCATCACCAATTGCTTGATAGATGCTAGAATGGTTGTGCATGCTTTGCCACATATTTCATTTGTCATTTTATTGTGTGAGCATGTTGGTTGCATAATTTACTCATTCGAGGACATCCACTTGTTGCTTTGATTGTTTGATTTATTTTCTTTGCCAAGTGGATGGACAAGAATGCCTAAGAACCTTCTCTAGCTATCTATGCTTTTCTTGTCTCAAACTCTATTCATGCTACATCACAAAGTTTGATCAAGTCAGATTCGAACCACTCTGTGTGAGGAGCACTCGGAGTCCCCGATTCATCATAGACTTAAACTTCCAAAACTTCTTTGTGCATTTCGGTCTGACCGACTCTTCCATTTCGGTTATACCGAGATCACTAAATCGATCTAGGTTTTCAATCTCGGTGCAACCGATTTGAACTTTTTGGTCACACAAAGTTGTTCCACTCGGTCACACCGACAGGGTCAGGCTATATATATCCACGGGCCAAAATTTGGAAATTTCTCCAAACTCTTTCGCCCACGCTCAGCCTTCTCTGCCTCCCTGGGTCTCTGGATCGTTCTCCCCATCACCAGCTGCCTCCCGCCGCTGGTCTCCACCGCCGTTAATGGGAATCGTCTCCGTCGTTGCCGCCGCTGCAAGTCCATCGCCGAACAAGGGTATGGACTTGATCCTTGTGCTAATCCCACTCCGAATTCCTAGCACATTGTTTTGCCATGCATCTTGCCACAATTGAGATCATCTTATCCAGCGAAAAGACTCCGTAATTTAGTTGTGGATTGAAAATTTAGGGTTAGGTTTCCGCCGAAACCATCTCGGACCAACCGAGTTGTAGCAATCGGTTCCACTGATTTGGCCAAGGCCATTGCACATGTGATTCTCGGTCTGACCGAGAATTGCAAATCAGTATGACCGAGTTCAGGACTTTGTGAAACCCTAGCAGTCTCGGTGCCACCGAACTATGACTCGGTCTGACCGAGTTCACTAGTTTAGGTTCGAAAAGCTGCTTCAGTATCACCGAGTTTACAAATCAGTAGATCCAAAATGCTTTCTGTGGAAAACTAAAACTAAGTTTTTGACTCATTCTTTTGTAAAAACCTCTGTATTTTGTGATGCTCATCTACTCTACCTCATCTATATCTATTCACAGGGTCTGTTGTCTGTGTTTGCAACATGTCTGATCAAAGTGACAGTCAGAACAAGTCTGAGGAACATGTTCGCATGAGTGAGGGCACTAGTCCCTCTAGCACCTATGATGGTAGCAGGAGCACACCTAGCAACTTACCCATGGCAGCCACCAGGGCCAGAAAGAAGAGAACCTCGGAGTCTGAGGATGAAGACTATGTGGCTGTTGAGGATGAGGCCACTTCCAAGAAGAAGGTGCTCAAGAAGGAATATGGCACAGCTACTGCCACTAAGCCTGGCATGAGGACCAAAGCACCTGCAAGAAGAACTCCCATGTCTAAAGACAGAGCCTCCACTCAAGTACCTTTGTAATCTGAACCCAAAGAGGCTGCTGCAGAAGGGAAGAAGAGGAAGGAAAGGGTCAAGAAGACCATGGCCAGGGTTGTTGGAAAGCCTTCCATGATGGAAGAAGAAGACGAGAAAGAGGTTGCTGCACCAGCACCTAAAGCTCAGAAGCTTATGGGTGATGCCATCAGGTCAGGGGCTGTTTCATCAAAGCCCAAAGAAGCTCCCAAGGCAGCTTCCCCAAAGCCTAAAGCTGCACCCAAGAGGAATACAAGGAATATTCCTACTGAAGAGAAGAACAAGGCCCCAGTGCCTGAAGCTGCTGTTGAAGAAGAAGATGATGAGGAACATGTCTTGAGGAAGTTGAAGCCCAAAATTCCAGATCACAATGATGCTCATCCTATAGCTAAAGATATGAAGCTGAGGAAGGATGCAGGACTCAGACAATGGAGATTGACTGATCCCTATGCAGTCAGGAGGAGAAATGTTGTGGACTACATGTTCCATACAGAGGAACAATAGGACTTCTATGAGATAGTGCTGCTTGACAAGAAGCCAATAGTCTGTGATATGAGATGGGTGGACTGGAAATACATCAGGGAAAATGCAGAGCATTATCCAGGAGTGTATGATAGTTTCAATGCTTGTGGAGTGGATGACTTTGTTGGGCAGAAGCTCACAAAGTGGAATGATGAGCTTATTATGCAGTTCTACTCCACAGCTCACTTCTGTCCAGATGGAAGGATTGTCTGGATGTCTTAAGGTACTAGGTACCAATCAACAATCGAAGAATGGGCAAATCTGATCAATGCACCTACAGAGAAAGAGGATGACTTGGATGTCTATGCCAAGAAGAAGAAGGATCATAACTCCATGGCACATATGTATAGAGAGATCCCAGATGCTGCTATTGAAACCCACAAGTTTGGATCAGTACATTACCTTCTGTCAGGATTGCCAACAATCAACTGGATCCTCAGGCACACTCTTTTTCCTAAGTCAGGTGATCACAAGATGATCAGAGGCCATGCTATCAACTTGCTTCACATATTTGATGTGCCTCAAAAGTTCAAGGTCATGAGCCTCATAGTGGAAACTATCAAGAGAACAACTGCTGACCAAAAGAGAAGTTGTGAGTATGCCCCACATATCCAGGAGCTAATCAACTCCAAGATGGGCACTGGCACATACCTCTTGGACAAGGAACACATGCCCATCTACCCAGATTTTGAGGACAACACAGTGGTTATGGATGAAGATGAACCATCTTCTGGGCAAGCACAAGCGAAGAAGGAGAAGGCAAGGACTAAGAAGGCTGCAAAGATGCCAACCATAGATGAGGCATCTTAGTATTTCCTAAAGATCAAGCAAGATCAACTTGGCTACTTGATTGCCTCCACTCTGAGGATTGAGAAGGGATTGGCCACCCTGACTCAAAACCAGGAGAGCCTGGAGAGGATCATGGAGCAGAAGTTCTATGACCTGGATGTGAAGGTCACTGAGATACAGTCAGTTGTTGAGCAACTTATGGATGACATGGGGGAGAGGAAGGGCAAGACTACCACTGATGCGTTTGCTAGAGTGCTAAGAGCACAGAGATCTGGTGTAGTGCCTGTTCCAGACACCAGAGCAACTTCATCTGCACCAGCTATAGCTTCAGTGCCACCAGCTCCAGCACCTACTCCACCAGCTCCATCTTCATCAGCTGATGCCTTCATCCTTGGCATTATTTCTACACCACCAGCTGAAGACCAAGCCTGAGAGTCGATCTAGTACTATGCATTTTCTATGAAATTTTTGGTAACTTGTTGCCAAAGGGGACAAAAATGTATAGATCATAGGCTTCGAGAGAGAGCGTTGCTTTTTATTCTCTCTTGTTTTGGTGGTTGAACTATGTCTGCTTGTTTGAGATACTTTATTTGCTTTTGTGAGATACTTGGATGATCATGTGTTTGATCATATGTTATGCTACATTAATTCTTGTTGGATGACATTATCCTTTTTTATATCTATATGATCATTCACTTTGCTTGGTGATGAGTGCAAGTCTTTAATTATTATCATTTTGAGTGCTCCACCAAGATGTATGTGACATGGAAGAGTAACTCATGATCCTAACTCATTGTGCATTTGCAGTCCAAAGCAAATATTAAACTATGCACAAATTTAGGGGGAGCTCTTACATTTCACATACTTCTCAAAGCGACAATGTTTTTCAATTTTATTATCATTTGTCGAAGCTTTGATCTATAAGTTGTCATCAATTACCAAAAAGGGGGATATTGAAAGTGCAACTATCCCTAGGTGGTTTTGGTAATTCCTAACAACATATAGCTCATTGAGATAATGCTATTTCAAGATAAATATTCCAGGAAAGCTCAATGAATGGCATGGCATGGATGAGAAAAGTGTACCCCTCAAAATGCTAAGAACAAAAGGATTGGCTCAAGCTCAAAGCTCAAGACTCTACATTTTATATTTTAGTGATCCAAGATCACATTGAGTCTATAGGAAAAGCCAATACTATCAAGGAGGGATCAGGTGTTGCTTAATGAGGTTCTTGCTCAAAATGCTTAGTGATATGCTCTAAAGCCCTCAACTACTTTCTCACATCCACATATGACCTAAACCAAAAGTCAAACTCGGCCCCACCGATTCTTTCTATCCGGCGCCACCGAGTTCAGATGTCATAGCCACTGCCACAAACCCTAGGCAAATCGGTCTCACCGATAGGGATCTCGGTCTCACCAAGATGGGATTGTAATCTCTGTGTTTCCCTTCATAACGTTTCGGTACCACCGAGATGAGCGATTGGTCCCACCGAGATTGCAATGTAAACTCTCTGTTTCCCTTTTGTAACATTTCGGTCTCACCGAAATGAGCGAACCGGTCCCACCGAGTTTACCCGACCAACTCTCTAGTTAGCTTATTACCAAAATCGGTCTCACCGAGATTATGTTATGCCCTAACCCTAACCATATCGGTCCTACTGACATGTCGGTCCCACCGAAAATCCTCGTTCACTAGATTTGTTGAATCGGTCCGACCAAATTTCTAAATTTGGTCCCACCGAGATTGGCAAGTTGTGTGTAACGGTTAGATTTTGTGTGGATGCTACATATACCCCTCCACCTCCTCTTCATTCGTGAAGAGAGCCATCAGAACAAACCTACACTTCTAACTTACATTTTTTGAGAGAGAACCACCTAGTCATGTGTTGAGACCAAGATATTCCATTCCTACCATATGAATCTTGATCTCTAGCCTTCGCCAAGTTGCTTTCCACTCAAATCTTCTTTCCACCAAATCCAAATCCTGAGAGAGAGAGTTGAGTGTTGGGGAGACTATCATTTGAAGCACAAGAGCAAGGAGTTCATCATTAACACACCATTTGTAACTTCTTGGAGAGTGGTGTCTCCTAGATTGGCTAGGTGTCACTTGGGAGCCTCCGACAAGATTGTGGAGTTGAACCAAGGAGTTTGTAAGGGCAAGGAGACCGCCTACTTCGTGAAGATGAACCGCTAGTGAGGCAAGTCCTTCATGGGCGACGGCCATGGTGGGATAGACAAGGTTGCTTCTTCGTGGACCCTTCTTTGGTGGAGCCCTCCGTGGACTTGCGCAGCCGTTACCCTTTGTGGGTTTAAGTCTCCACCAACGTGGATGTACGATAGCACCACCTATCGGAACCACGACAAAAACATCCGTGTCTCCAATTGCGTTTGAATTCTCCAAACCCTTCCCTTTACATTCTTGCAAGTTGCATGCTTTACTATCCGCTGCTCATATACTCTTTGCATGCTTGCTTGAATTGTGTTGAGATTGCTTGACTTGTGCTAAGTTAGCTAAAATCTACCAAAGACTAAAATTGGGAAAAGGATAAGTTTTTATTTGGTCAAGTAGTCTAATCCTCCCTCTAGACATACTGTCGATCCTACAGGTGTCTCGGTTATGTCTACATAGTTCCCAAACACGTAGGGTCCGCACACTTAACGTTTGTTGACGATATAATGTTATATGATTTATATGTTTTGTGACCGAATGTCTTTTGGAGTCCCGGATGAGATCATGGACATGACGAGGAGTCTCTAAATGGCCGAGAGGTAAAGATTGATATATAGGATGATGGTATTCAGACACCGGAAGTGTTTTTGAGGGTACCAGGTACTTATCGGGTCACCGGAAAGGAGTTTTGGGCACCCCTGGCAAAGTTATGGGCCTTATGGGCTAAGAGAGGGAACACACCAGCCCACAAGGGGCTGGTGCGCCCCTATATAGGCCGACCCTATGATGAGGAGAAGGAAAGAGGGGAGGGCAAGGAAAGTGTTGAGTAGGACTCCCCCTTGCTTCCCTCGACGCCTCTTTCCTTCCCCCTTGTTTATATAGGGAAACAGTGGGCGCAGGGCAAGGTAGGAGCCCTTGGAGCCAGCGGCCAGCCCTAGGGCACGCCTGGCTGCCTCCCCTCCCCTCCCACATATATATATGTGGGGATGGGGCGCCACACAAGGACACATACCGTTGTCTTAGCCATGCGCGGCGCCCCCGTCCACTGTTTACTCCCTCGGTCATATTTTCGCAGTGCTTAGGCGAAGCCCTGCAGAGATCACATCACCATCACCGTCACCACGCCGTCGTGCTGATGGAACTTATCTACTACCTCGTCATCTTGTTGGATCAAGAAGATGGAGGACGTCACTGACCTGAACGTGTGCAGAACCCGGGGGTGCCATACGTTCGGTACTTGATCAGTTGAAGCGTGAAGAAGTTCGACTACATCAACCGCGTCGTGAAACGCTTCCGCTTATGGTCTACGAGGGTACATAGACACACTATCCCTTCTCGTAGCTATGCATCTCCATGGATAGATCATTGCGTGTGCTGAAAGATTCTACAGAAGGGTCGAAGGGATCTGGCAGCTTGACTACGCTGGAATGCACGATGCGACGATGTTCCATGTCAGATGGGCTAAGGACATCGTAAGAGAAAAGAAGTATTTCACTACCATGTCTATACCCGACACAAAGAGCGCCACCGTGAATGTTAATTTCATCGCCAAAACTGAGCCATGGGTACATGCTAAGCACGTGACACAATGCTTCTTCATAACGGACCCGACCAATCCTAGTCGTGTTGTCGTGAGGAGAGGCAAAAGGAGCATCGTCGGAATGGATGTAGTCGCCAACGAGGAAGACTACGACCAATATGGCAACCCGATGAGGGAAGATGACGATAACTATGAAGCATACATGAAAACAAGAATCAATACTACATTACCTAAGAAAGATCGTACTCCATGGTGCCAGAAAAGTCCCAAGGAGGGGCTCAATTATTCGACAATGAACAAGAAAGGGAAGAAGCTCAATGTGAAACGTCGTCGACGCAGCTGAGAAACCATCATTTATATATATGTATCTATTTTGTGTATGCGCTTAAGTAATGTAATCGATCAAATGATGTATACACCGTATCCTCTTCAATTACCACCACATGCATGGTTCTGGTGATATTCGCGCAGTGTGGGAGGGAGACGTTCTCGTCGACTGCGTGCGAGGCCGTTAGGAGAAAAAAAACAAAAGGAAAAGGGAGAAATCAATACAAAAGAAAAATAAAAATAAATAGAAAAGCAAAGGAAAATAATAAAAATAAAAGAAAACTAAAAACTAGAAAAGGAAAATAATAAAAAGAAAAGAAACATAGCAGCAGCGCTGGATTATGAACCAACGCTATAGCTAAGTTAGCTATGGCGCTGGATCCTAATCCAGCGCTACTGCTATGTGTATTTTAGAATTAAAAAAACTAAAAATTGGGACAATTAGCAGTAATGCTGGATTGCCACCCAACGCTACTGCTATTTTTAGTTAACCCACCATGCGGGCTCAAAATTTTGCCAAGTCCCATTCCCCCCACTCTCCCACCTCTCCCCCTCCTCTCTGCTATTGCGCGCCGCCGTTGCCCCTACCCACCGGCCGTCGCCTCTACCCGCCGCTCGTCGCCCCTGCCCGCCAGCCGTCGCCCCTGCCCGTCCTTGACCTCGACCTTGACGCCGGCCCGAGCCCGTGACCGCCCTTAGCCTCGACGCCGGCCCGAGCCCCTGCTCGCCCTCAACCTCGACGCCAGCCCGAGCCCCTGCCCGCCCTCGACCTCACCGCCATCGCCCTCTCCTGCCCGCCCTCGCTGCTGACTGCCCGAGCACACAAGCCTCTCCCTCTCCTCTTCCCTGCCCTCCTCTCTCTTTCTGATCAACCCTAGCTATTGTTAGCAAAATTAGGATAAATGAACCCTAGCTACTGTTAACTTTAGTTTATCATCATTCTAGTATATAAAAGGATCACATGCTAGTCCACAAAGTGTGATACTCAAGAATTTGAGGCGGAGGAATCTGCTAGGCATCATTAGTATGGACATAGACATAACAAAACATTGATTCAAGTTCATAGGGTGATGAGCAGATAGTCAAAATCATCATGTGTATTTTAGGGCAGTACCAAATTTAGCAAATTTAGTTAAATTAGCAAATATGTTGGTTAGGGCAGTAGCAGAGAGAGAGAGAGAGAGAGAGAGAGAGCATTTAGCAATTTTTGCAGGTATATATAATAACTATAAATAGCTAGGCAATTTTTGTAGCTATAAATAAAAAACAGTAGCAAATTTTTAGCTATAAAAAACCATAGCAAATTATTTGTAGCTAGGCAATTTATCAAAAATAGTAGCTCCCTAAAATTTCAAAATTAGTGGACTTTTTTAGCTATAAATAAAATAGTGGACTTTTTTAGCTATAAACAAAAAACAGTAGCAATTTTTTCTAGGAAATTAGCTAGGCAATTTTTGTACGTATATAAAATAGCTATAACTAAAAACAGTAGCTCCCTTACTAGACTTTTTTAGCTATAAATAAAAAACAGTAGCAAATGTTTAGTGAGCTCATTCTGCAAAGGTTTTTGGTTTTTGGAAAGACCACTATTTTTCAATGTTTAGTGAGGTCATTTCACTATGTGTACTTGCTTTATATGTGTGCTCCTGTGATGCTCATATGTCATTGATGTTATATGATATATGTCATTGATGTTATATGATTTTGCAATGTTGGTTGAATGTTGAAGAATATCTGAGTGGCATATGTTTTGCCAGAATGTTGAGTAATTTCCATTCCGGCAAATTTCAAGGGCTCCATATATCTACTTTTTAGCAAAGGTCATGCCGAAAATTTCCGTGATTTGTGCTAGAAACTAGGGCATGTGGAGTGCCCGGGATTTGCCGGCAGGGGAATGAATCAACATTCCGACCAAATATAGGCCCATTTTTTCTCTTCATTATATCTTTTATTTACAATTGTTGAATAGGAAACATGTCTAGCCACGCCAAAGCCGGGGGTTCTGGTCACCTCGAAGAAGACCCCGTCGAGGCAGCAAATCATTATTTTGATTACCTAGATGAACACCAGTTGCGGGTGCAGGGTGGCGGCAGTGGCACCAACCCTGACACCGACGCTGGCAACGATACCAGCCCCGAGACCGACAACGATGTTGTCGTAGCCGGTAAAGCACCAAAGTAGAAGAGGACACGAAGACCAAACGAGCTCGGCATTAGACAAATTGTGGTCACGGAGATGCACCTCAGGAAATGAGAGCCAACAGCACCAGAGGAAGCACGCTTGTGCTGGGGCAATCAACTAGGATGCATCCTCAGGGAAACCGCCAACATTAGTGATGAGAAGTTGAAGAAGATACCACATATGGAGCACATGCCCCTAAAGAAGTTGCACAATAGGTTCCTGTTCCCCAGCCGGGATCAAAGCAAATTTTTGTGGGATGATGAACCCATGAAAAAGATAAACATCAAGGTGATGGTGACATTCACCAATGACTTGTCCGCCTGGAATGTTAGGGTGAAAAAAGCGATTGCAAAGAATGAACCATGGTCCAAGATTCATGCTGACAATCCATCACTAAAGGAAGAGGACTTTGAAAAATTCAAGGAGACTTATGCTAAACAAGAAGTCAAGCAAAGGTCAGAGAAAATGAAGGCGCTCAAGGCCAGTGATACATCTCCAACGTATCTATAATTTTTGATTGTTCCATGCTATTATATTACCCGTTTTGGATGTTTATGGGCTTTACATTACACTTTTATATCATTTTTGGGACTAGCCTACTAACCGGAGGCCCAACCCGAATTGCTGTTTTTTTTGCCTATTTCAGTGTTTCAAAGAAAAGGAATATCAAACGGAGTCCAAACGGAATGAAACCTTCGGGAGCATGATTTTTGGAACAAACGTGATCCAGAGGACTTGGAGTGGAAGTCAAGAAACAAGCGAGGCGGCCATGAGGGTGGACGACGCCCCCCTACTAGGCACGGCCCCCTGCCTCGTGGGCCCCTTGATCGTCCACCGACGTACTTCTTCCACCTATATATACCCATGTACCTCGAAAACATCAGAAACGACCACGAAAAACTATTTCCACCGCTGTAACTTTCTGTATCCACGAGATGCCATCTTGGAGCCTTCGCCGGCGCTCCGCCGGAGGGGGAATCGACCACAGACGGCTTCTACATCAACACCATAGCCTCTCCGATGAGTTGTGAGTAGTTTACCACAGACCTTCGGGTCCATAGTTATTAGCTAGATGGCTTCTTCTCTCTCTTTGAATCTCAATAACATGTTCTCCTTGATCTTCTTGGAGATCTATTCAATGTAACTCTTTTTGCGGTGTGTTTGTCGAGATCCGATGAATTGTGGGTTTATGATCAAGTTTATCTATGAGAAATATTTGAATCTCCTCTTAATTCTTTTATGTGTGATTAAGTTATCTTTGCAAGTCTCTTCGAATTATCAGTTTGGTTTGGCCTACTAGATTGATCTTTCTTGCAATGGGAGAAGTGCTTAGCTTTGGGTTCAATCTTGCGGTGTCCTTTCCCAGTGACAGCAGGGGCAGCAAGGCACGTATTGTATTGTTGCCATCGAGGATAAAAAGATGGGGTTTATATCATATTGCATGAGTTTATCCCTCTACATCATGTCATCTTTCTTAATGTGTTACTATGTTCTTTATGAACTTAATACTCTAGATGCATGCTGGATAGCGGTTGATGTGTGTAGTAATAGTAGTACATGCAGGCAGGAGTCGGTCTACTTGTCACGGACGTGATGCCTATATACATGATCATTCCTAGATAATCTCATAATTATTCTCTTTTCTATCAATTGCTCGACAGTAATTTGTTCACCCACCGTAATACTTATGCTATCTTTAGAGAAGCCACTAGCGAAACCTATGGCCCCCGGGTATATCTCTTATCATATAAGTTTGCTATCTACTTTTATTTGCATCTTTACTTTTCCAATCTATATGATAAAATACCAAAAATATATTTATCTTATCATATTATCTCTATCAGATCTCACTTTCGCAAGTGGCCTTGAAGGGATTGACAACCCCTTTATTGCGTTGGTTGAGAGTTCTTGTTTGTTTGTGTAGGTGTGTGGGACTTCTGAGGAGCCTCCTACTGGATTGATACATTGGTTCTAAAAAACTGAAGGAAATACTTACGCTACTATTGCTGCATCACCCTTTCCTCTTCAAGGAAAACCAACGCAAGCTCAAGACGTAGCAAGAAGGATTTCTGGCACCGTTGCCGGGGAGGTCTTCGCTCAAGTCAAGACATACCAAGTACCCATCACAAACTCATCTCCCTCGCACTTACATTATTTGCCATTTGCCTCTCGTTTTCCTCTCGCCCACTTCACCCTTGCCGTTTTATTCGCTCTCTCTTTCCCAATCCCCTCTCTCTTTCGCCTGCCTTTTGTGTGCTCGTTGCTATGGCTAGTCCTCCTATTATCGTTAATACTCCCAATCATGAAGTTCTAAATTTTAAACAAAAGGAGGGAGAAAATTTAAAGGATGCTTGGCATAGAATTTGCAATGCTCAAAATAGGTCTACTAGGAGGCAATCTACTTCCGTCCTTCTTCGCAATTTTTATGTAGGCTTTACTCCTTGGAATAGATGTATTCTTAATGCCATTACTGGAGGGAATTTTTTGGGTAGCCACACTTTTGACGCTTATAATGTTATGTTAGATTTGTTTGGTCCACCACCTCTCTTGGTTAATAGAACTATCTTAACTTTGGAACATGTGATGCAAAGGCTTGAAATTATTGAAAATAAAGTTGCTACTATTGAGTTAATTGAAAGTTTGGATAAAAATATTCACAATCAAATCAACCAATTTGGATCTAAGGTTGGAGCTACTCTAAAAAGTTTTAAGGATAAAGAACCTATAGTTAACGAAAGAATAGATCAAAAAATTTCAAGAATCGATAAACTTGAGGATATCATTACCAACTTAGGGGCTGCCTTTTCATCCGTGAAAAATACTTCCACTCTGCCTACTAAAATCGCCAAATTAATGTATGTTCCTAAAAATAAGGGTGGATCTTATAGTAAGGAAAATGCGGATCTCAAATCAATAAGTGTTCACCCCAATTGTCTCTCTATCATGAAGGAACCTTTTGCTTCAAATGAATTTCTTGATTTCTTGCCTAGGAGCTTAATCATTGCTAAAAACAAAGAAACTCCTACAAATTATAAATGCTTTATTGAAGAATTGAGTGCCAAAGATGGCACTACTTAGATCTATCCTCGCTTTTATGCCTAGCTAGGGGCGATAAACGATAGCGCTAGTTGGGAGGCAACCCAATTTTATCTTTGTTTTTGTTGTTGCTTATGTTTAGTAATAAATTTATCATCTACCTTCTGTTTAGATGTGTTTTCATGTTTTAATTAGTGTTTGTGCCAAGTAGAACCTGTAGGATAACCTATGGTGATAGTTAATTTGATTCTGCTGAAAAACAGAAACTTTGCACGCACGAAAATAATTTTGGTAATTCACAGAAACGTGCTTTTGCGTTGATTCTTGTTTCTGTAGATCAATATACGAATTACATAGGACTTCCTATTTTGGTAGGATTTTTAGAGTTCAAGAAATATTCAAGAGTTACAGATTGCTACAGACTGTTCTGTTTTTGAAGATTCTGCTTTTCGTGTGTTGTTTGCTTATTTTGATGCATCTATGGCTAGTATGTAAGGGTATGAACCATAGAGAACTTGGAAAACAGTAGGTTTAACACCAATATAAATAAATAATGAGTTCATTACAGTATCTTATGTGGTGGTTTTTTCTTTCTTGCACTAACGGAGCTTATGAGATTTCCTGTTGAGTTTTGTGTTGTGAAGTTTTCAAGTTTTGGGTAAAGATTTGATGCATTATGGAATAAGGAGTGGCAAGAGCCTAAGCTTGGGGATGCCCATGGAACCCCAAGATATTCAAGAATATCCAAAAGCCTAAGCTTGGGGATGCCCCGGGAAGGCATCCCCTCTTTCGTGTTCGTCTATCGGTAACTTTACTTGGAGCTATATTTTTATTCGCCACATGATATGTGTTTTGCTTGGAGCGTCTTGTATGATATTAGTCTTTGCCTTTTAGTTTAGCACAATCATCCTTGTTGTACACACCTTTTGGGAGAAACCCAAATAATTGGAATTTATTAGAATACTCTATGTGCTTCACTTATATCTTTTGAGCTAGATAGTTTTTGCTATAGTGCTTCACTTATATCTTTTAGAGCATGGCGGTGGCTTAATTTTTTTGAAATTGTTAATCTCTCATGCTTCACTTATATTATTTTGAGAGTCTCTTAGAACATCATGGTATTTGCTATGGTTATAAAATTGGTCCTAGAATGATGGGCATCCAAGTTGGCTATAATAAAAACTATCATAGGAAGTGAATTGGATGCTATGATCAATTTGATACTTGATAATTGTTTTGAGATATGGAGGTAGTAATATTAGAGTCATGCTAGTTGGGTGATTATGAATTTAAAGAATGCTTGTGTTGAAGTTGGCAAGTCCCGTAGCATGCACGTATGGTAAAAGTTGTGTAACAAATTTGAAGCATGAGGTGTTCTTAGATTGTGCATCCTTATGAGTGGCGGTCGGGGACGAGCGATGGTCTTTTCCTACCAATCTATCCCCCTAGGAGCATGCACGTAGTGCTTGGTTTTTGATGACTTGTAGATTTTTGCAATAAGTATATGAGTTCTTTTGACTAATGTTGAGTCCATGGATTATACGCACTCTCACCCTTCCATCATTGCTAGCCTCTTCGGTACCGTGCATTGCCCTTTCTCACCTTGAGAGTTGGCGCAAACTTCGCCGGTGCATCCAAACCCCGTGATATGATACGCTCTATCACACATAAACCTCCTTATATCTTCCTCAAAACAGCCACCATACCTACCTATTATGGCATTTCCATAGCCATTCCGAGATATATTGCCATGCAACTTTCCACCGTTCTGTTTCGTTTTTTATGACACGCATCATCATTGTCATATTTCCTTGCATGATCATGTAGTTGACATCGTATTTGTGGCAAAGCCACCATGCATAATTTTTCATGCATGTCACTCTTGATTCATTGCCCATCCCGGTACACCGCCGGAGGCATTCACATAGAGTCATATCTTGTTCTAGTATCGAGTTGTAATTCATGAGTTGGAAATAAATAGAAGTGTGATGATCATCATTATTAGAGCATTGTCCCCAAATAAAAAAATAAAGGCCAAAAAGAAAAAAAAAGAAAGGCCAAAGAAAAAAAAAAGAGAAGGAAAAAAAGAAAGGCCAAAAATAAAAAAAATAAAGGCCCAAAATGAAAAGAAAGAAAAGAAAATAAAAAGGGGGCAATGTTACTATCCTTTTCCACACTTGTGCTTCAAAGTAGCACCATGTTCTTCATATAGAAAGTCTTTTATGTTGTCACTTTCATATACTAGTGGGAATTTTTCATTATAGAACTTGGCTTGTATATTCCTACGATGGGCTTCCTCAAAATGCCATAGGTCTTCGTGAGCAAGCAAGTTGGATGCACATCCACTAGTTTCTTGTGTTGAGCTTTCATACATTTATAGCTCTAGTGCATCTGTTGCATGGCAATCCCTACTCCTCATGTTGACATCAATTGATGCACAACTCCATAGCTCGTATTATCCTCGTCAATATGAGACTTTTTTTGTCTTCACCACACAATCCCCATCATCATATTCTATTCCACCCATAGTGCTATATCCATGGCTCACGCTCATGTATTGCGTGAAAGTTGAAAAAGTTTCTGATTATTTAAGTACGAAACAATTGCTTGGCTTGTCATCGGGGGTGTACAAGATGGGAGCATTTTTATGTGACAAAAATGAAGCATAGCCTAACTATATGATTTTGTAGGGATGAACTTTCTTTAGCCATGTTATTTTGAGAAGACATGATTGCTTTGATTAGTATGCTTGAAGTATTGCTATTTCTTATGTCAATATGAACTTTTATTTTGAATCATTTGGATTTGAACATTCATGCCACAATAAATAAAATTACATTGAGAATTATGCTAGCTAGCATTCCACATCAAAAATTCTATTTTTATCATTTACCTACTCGAGGACGAGCAGAAATTAAGCTTGGGGATGCTTGATACGTCTCCAATGTATCTATAATTTTTGATTGTTCCATGCTATTATATTACCCATTTTGGATGTTTATGGGATTTACTTTACACTTTTTTTATCATTATTGGGACGAACCTACTAACCGGAGGCCCAGCCCGAATTGCTTTCAGTGTTTTGAAGAAAAGGAATATCAAACAGAGTCCAAACGGAATGAAACCTTCAGGAGCGTGATTTTTGGAACAAACGTGATCCATAGGACTTGGAGTGGAAGTCAAGAAACAAGCGAGGAGGCCATGAGGGTGGAGGGCGCACCCCCCTACTGGGCACGCCCCCTGCCTCATGGGCCCCACGATCGTCCACCTCGTACTTCTTCCTCCTATATATACCCATGTACCCCGAAAACATCAGAAGCGACCACGAAAAACTATTTCCACCGCCGTAACTTTCTGTATCCGCGAGATCCCATCTTGGAGCCTTCGCCGGCGCTTCGCCGGAGGGGGAATCGACCACGGACGGCTTCTACATCAACACCATAGCCTCTCCGATGAGTTGTGAGTAGTTTACCACAGACCTTCGGGTCCATAGTTATTAGCTAGATGGCTTCTTCTCTCTCTTTGAATCTCAATACCATGTTCTCCTTGATCTTCTTGGAGATCTATTCGATGTAACTCTTTTTGCGGTGTGTTTGTCGAGATCCGATGAATTGTGGGTTTATGATCAAGTTTATCTATGAGAAATATTTGAATCTCCTCTGAATTCTTTTATGTGTGATTAAGTTATCTTTGCAAGTCTCTT